>NC_053022.1:308408355-308614571 GCF_003073215.2 Triticum urartu
ATAATTATAAATTCAATTCTGATATTGATGAATTTATTGAGAGAGTCTCCGTTGTCCAAGAAGAGACTAATATTTTGCAGGAGTCTATGGAAGAAGGAATTGATGAAACTGTGAGCTCATTGGATGAAAGAGATGATGATGAGAGCGAAGAACAAAAGGAGGAAGAACAGATTAGCTACCCGTGCACACCTTCTAATGAGAGTAACTCTTCAACATACATTGTTTAATTTCCCTTCATGCTTACCGAAGGATGAATGCTATGATACCGTTGATTCGTTTGAAATATCCCTTTTTGATGGTGCTTGCTATGCTTGTGGCCAAGATGCCAATATGAATTATGCTTATGGAGATGAACTTTCTATTGCTCCTTATGTTAAGAATGAAATTGTTGTTGTTTCACCCACACATGATAGTCCTATTATCTTTTTGAATTCTCCCAACTACACTATATCAGAGAAGTTTGCACTTATTAAGGATTACATTGATGGGTTGCCTTTTACTACCGCACATGATAATTTTGATGAATATAATATGCATGTGCTTGCTGCTCCTACTTGCAATTATTATGAGAGAGGAACTAAATCTCCACCTCTTTGTGTTTCCGATACGATAAAATTGCAAGAAACTGCTTATGTTATGTATTGGCCTTTACTTGATGTGAATGAATTGTTCTTGTATGACATGTCGATGCATAGGAAGAGAGTTAGACTTCGTCATTGCATGATATATGTTGCTTTGTGCTCACTACTAAATGCCAAATGATTGTTAATTAAAATTGGCTTTCATATACCTTGGGATTCGGGTGGATTCATTACTTGAGCACTTTATGCCTAGCTTAATGGCCTTAAAGAAAGCGCTGCCAGGGAGACAACACGGAAGTTTTAGAGAGTCATTTATTTCTATTGAGTGATTTTATAAAGTTTAAAAACAAAAAATATAGAGGTGAACTTAAAAACCTTTTCATAAAAGAGAAGTGATTGGAAGTTATGCATTGGAGAAGTGAGAGTCGACCTTGAACACTTGTGTTCATGCTCATGGAAAAAATGTAGAATTTTTCATGAAGATTATCACAAAAATAATTATCCCCTTGTAAAATTCCATTGTATTATAAAAATAATGTGCCAAGATTTGCCTTTAGGATGTTTAGATTGCTTGTTGGTTTGTGCGGTGCAAAACAGAAACTTTGGCTGTAGTGCTCGATTTTACATTTTTTACTGGAACGTCAAATGGTTCTGAAACGTTTTTAACTGTCTTTCTATACAATTTTTTTCCTAATTGTTTCAAAAAAATTGGAGTACCAGACGTATGGTGAATTTTCAGATTACTATAGACTGTCATGTTTAAGACAGATTCTGTTTTTGATGCATTGTTTTGCTCGTTTTGATGAAACTATCAATTTTTATCGGTAGTATAAGCTATGGAAAAGTTACAATGCAAAAACAAAATATGAATTGGTCTACAATAGTACTTAGAGTAGTGATTTGCTTTATTATACTAACGAATCTTACCGAGTTTTCTGTTGAGTTTTGTGTGGATGAAGTGATCAAAGATCGAGGAGGTCTCGATATGATGAGAAGGAGGAGAGGCAAGAGCTCAAGCTTGGGTATTCCCAAGGCACCCCAAGTAAATATTCAAGGAGACTCAAGCGTCTAAGCTTGGGGATGCCCCGGAAGGCATCCCATCTTTCTTCAACAAGTATCGGTAAGTTTTCAGTTTCGTTTAGTTCATGTGATATGTGTAAATCTTGGAGCATCTTTTGCATTTAGTTTTCATTTTTTCTTTTATGCACCATGCTGGTATGAGATAGTCCATGGTTGATTTATAGAATGCTCATTGCACTTCACTATCGTTTGAGTATGGCTTTATAGAATGCTTCATGTGCTTCACTTATATCATTTGAAGTTTGGATTGCCTGTTTCTCTTCACATAGAAAACTGTTATTTGAAGAATGCTCTTTTGCTTCACTTATATTTTTTAGAGCATAGTCTTTTGTAGAAAGAATTAAACTTTCATGCTTCACTTATATCTATTAAGAGATTCAAAAGGAATTGGTCAATTGCATGTTTAGTCATAAAATCCTACATAAAACTTATGGATCACTAAATATGATATGTTTGATTCCTTGCAGTAGTTTTGCGATATAGAGATGGAATATGTGGGAAGTACTAGTAAATGGTTGTGGATAGTAATAATATTGGTGTTAAGGTTTGTGATTCCCGAAGCATGCACGTATAGTCTCTTGTTATGCTATGAAGTTGGAGCATGATTTATTATTGATTGTCTTCCTTATGAGTGGCGGTCGGGGACGAGCGATGGTCTTTTCCTACCCATCTACCCCCCTAGGGGCATGCGTAGTAGTACTTTGCTTCGAGGGCTAATAAACTTTTGCAATAAGTATATGAGTTCTTTATGACTAATGTGAGTCCATGGATTATACGCACTCTTACCTTTTCGCAATTTGCTAGCCTCTACGGTACCATGCATTGCCCTTTCTCACCTCGAGACGTGGTGCAAACTTCGCAGGTGCATCCAAACCCCGTGATATGATACGCTCTATCACACATAAGCCTTATTATATCTTCCTCAAAACAGCCACCACACCTACCTATTATGGCTTTTCCATGGCCATTCCGAGATATACTGCCATGCAACGTCCACCGCTTCCGTTTGATGACTTGAGCATTCATTGTCATATTGCTTTGCATGATCATATAGCTGACATAGTGTTTGTGGCTCAGCCACCGTTCATCATTTTTCATGCATACGCTAGATCATTGCACATCCTGGTACATGCGAGAGGCATTCATATAGAGTCATACTTTGTCATAGGTATCGAGTTGTAATTTTTATTTATTTTGAGTTATAAATAAATAGAAGTGTGATGATCATTATTAATCATTTTTAGAGCAGTGCCCTAGTGAGGAAAGGATGATGGAGACTATGATTCCCCCACAAGTCGGGATGAGACTCTGGACAATGAGAGAAAAAATATAAAAAAGGAAAAAAGAAAGAAAGAAGAAAAATAAAAAATAAAGAAAAAATTAGAAAATAAAATAATAAATAAACAAAGAGAGAAGGGGCATTGTTAGTATCCTTTACCACACTTGTGCTTAAAAGTTGCACCATGTTTTTTATTTGGAGAGTCTCCTACGTTGTCACTTTCATATACTAGTGGGAATATTTCATTATAGGATTAGATGCACACCCACTTAGTTTTCATACTGAGCATTCATACACTTATAACTCTTAGTGCATTTGTTGCATGGCAATCCCTACTCCTCTCATTGATACCGATTGATGGGCATCTCCATAGCCCGTTGATTAGCCACGTCGATGTGAGACTTTCTTACTTTTTTGTCTTCTTTATATTTACCCCTATCATCATACTCTATTCCACCCATAGTGCTATATCCATGGCTTGCGCTCATGTATTGCGTGAGAGTTGAAGAAGCTGAAGAGCGTTAAAAAGTATGAACCAATTGATCGGCTTGTCATCAGGGTTGTGCATGATAAATACTTTGTGTTAAGAAGACAGAGCATGACAAGACTATATGATTTTGTAGGGATAGCTTTCTTTAGCGTTGATATTTTGAAAGACATGATTGTTTGTTGGGATGCCTGAGTATTGATGTCTTTATGTCAAATTATATACTATTTCTTTGAATCACTTATCTCTTAATATTCATGCCATGATTAGATATATGATCAAGTTTATGCTAGGTAGCATTCCACATCAAAAATTATCTTTTTTATCATTTACCTACTCGAGGACGAGCAACAATTAAGCTTGGGGATGCTGATACATCTCCATCGTATCTATAATTTTTGATTCTTTCATGCCAATATTATACAACTTTTACATACTTTTGGCAACTTTTTATATGATTTATTGGACTAACCAATTGATCCAGTGCCCAGTGTCAGTTCCTATTTTCTGCATGTTTTTTGTATCGCAGAGTATCCATATCGAATGAAGTCCAAATGCAATAAAATTTCACGAAGAATTATTTTGGAATATATGTGATTTTCAGAGTTGGAATCAATGCAAATGGAGGCCCACATAGCCCACAAGACACCAGGGCGCGCCAGAGGCCCCTGGCGCACGGTGGTGAGTTGTGCCCTCCTCGAACGTCGGTTGGAGCTCTACTTCTGGCACAGGGAATCTTATATCCGAAAAAAAATTGTGTTAAAATCTCAGCGCAATCGGAGTTACAGATCTACCGAAATATAAGAAATGGTTTTTGGCCAGATCTGGGGGGGCGCGAAACAGAAGAGAACAGAGAGGGAGATCCAATCTCGGAGGGGCTCCCGCCCCTCCGCCGCCATAGGAGACCATGGACCAGAGGGGGAACTCTCCTCCCCATCTAGGGGGAGGCCAAGGATGAAGAAGAAGTAGGGGGGCTCTCTCCCCCTCGCTTCCGGTGGCGCCGGAGTGCCACCGGAGCAACGATCGGGACGACGATCTACATCAACAATCTTGCGACCGTCAACACCAACTTTCTCCCCCTCTATGCAGCAGTGTAACCCTCTTCTCCCCACTATAATCTCTACTTAAACATGGTGCTCAACTCCATATATTATTTCCCAATGATCTATGGTTATCCTATGATGTTTGAGTAGATCTGTTTTGTCCTGTGGGTTAACCATGATCTTCGTTGGTATGAATGTATGTTTTATTTATGGTGTTGTCCTACCATGCCCTCCATTCTTGCGCAAACATGAGGGGGCCCCACTGTAGGGTGTTGCAATATGTTCATGGTGTTGGGGAACGCAGTATTCCAAAAAAAATCCTACTATCACGCAAGATCTATCTAGGAGATGCATAGCAACGAGAAGGGGAGAGTATGTCTACGTACCCTCGTAGACCGAAAGCGAAATGAAACGCAGTTCATGTAGTCGAACGTCTTGGCGATCCAACCGATCAAGTACCAAACGCACGGCACCTCCGCGATCTGCACACGTTCAGCTCGGTGACGTCCCTCGTACTCTTGATCCAGTTGAGGCTGAGGGAGAGTTTTGTCGGAACGACGGCGTGATGACGATGATGATGAAGTTCCCGACGTAGGGCTTCACCTAAGTACGACAACGATATGACCGAGGTGGAATTCTGTGGAGGGGGGCACTGCACACGGCTAAACAATCAACTTGTGTGTCTACGGGGTGCCCCCTCCCCCGTATATAAAGGAGTGGAGGAGGGGAGGGCCGACCCTCTCTATGACGTGCCCAAGTGGGATTCCTACTCCTAGTTGGAGTAGGTTTCCCCCCTTTCCCTAGTTGGAGTAGGAGAAGAAGGAAGAGGGAGAAGGAGAGAAGGAAAGGGGGCCGACCCCCCTCCCAATTTGGATTGGGCTTGGGGGGCGCACCCCCACCTTGTCTGCCTCCTCCTCTCTCCTACTAAGGCCCATTGACTCCCCGAGGGGTTCCGGTAACCTCCCGGTACTCCGAAAAATCCCCGAACTCATCCGGAACCATTCCGGTGTCCAAATATAGGCTTCCAATATATCGATCTTTATGTCTCGACCATTTCGAGACTCCTCATCATGTCCATGATCACATCCGGGACTCCGAACTACCTTCAGTGCATCAAAACACATAAACTCATAATACCGATCGTCATCGAACGTTAAGCGTGCAGACCCTGCGGGTTTGAGAACTATGTAGACATGACCGAGACTCACTTCCAGTCAATAACCAATAGCGGAACCTGGATGCTCATATTGGTTCCTACATACTCTACGAAGATCTTTATCGGTCAAACCGCATAACAACATACGTTGTTCCCTTTGTCATCGGTATGTTACTTGCCCGAGATTCGATTGTCGGTATCTCAATACCTAGTTCAATCTCGTTACCAGCAAGTCTCTTTACTCGTTCCGTAATGCATCATCCCGCAACTAACTCATTAGTCACATTGCTTGCAAGGCTTATAGTGATGTGTATTACCGAGAGGGCCTAGAGATACCTCTCCGATACACGTAGTGACAAATCCTAATCTCGATCTATGCCAACTCAACAAACACCATCGGAGACACCAATAGAGCATCTTTATAGTCACCCAGTTATGTTGTGACGTTTGATAGCACACTAAGTGTTCCTCCGGTATTCAGGAGTTGCATAATCTCATAGTCATAGGAACATGTATAAGTTATGGAGAAAGCAATAACAATAAACTAAACGATCATAGTGCAAAGCTAACGGATGGGTCAAGTCAATCACATCATTCTCTAATGAGGTGATCCCGTTCATCAAATGACAACTCTTGTCCATGGCTAGGAAACTTAACCATCTTTGATTAACGAGCTAGTCAAGTAGAGGCATACTAGTGACACTCATTTTGTCTATGTATTCACACATGTACTAAGTTTCCAGTTAATACAATTCTAGCATGAATAATAAACATTTATCATGATATAAGGAAATATAAATAACAACTTTATTATTGCCTCTAGGGCATATTTCCTTCAGTCTCCTACTTGCACTAAAGTCAATAATCTAGACTACATAGTAATGATTCTAACACCCATGGAGTCTTGGTGCCGATCATGTTTTGCTCGTGAGAGAGGCATAGTCAACGGGTCTGCAACATTCAGATCCGTATGTATCTTGCAAATCTCTATGTCTCCCTCCTTGACTTGATCGTGGATGGAATTGAAGCGTCTCTTGATGTGCTTGGTTCTCTTGTGAAATCTAGATTCCTTTGCCAACGCAATTGCACCGGTGTTGTCACAAAAGATTTTCATTGGACCCGATGCACTAGGTATGAAACCTAGATCGGATATGAACTACTTCATCCAGACTCCTTCATTTGCTGCTTCCGAAGCAGCTATGTACTCCGCTTCGCACGTAGATCCCGCCACAATGCTTTGCTTAGAACTGCACCAACTGACAGCTCCACCATTCAATAAAAATATGTCTCCAGTTTGTGACTTAGAGTCATCCGGATCAGTGTCAAAGCTTGCATCGACATAACTGTTTACGACAAGATCTTTGTCACCTCCATAACCGAGAAACATGTCCTTAGTCCTCTTTAGGTATTTCAGGATATTCTTGACCGTTGTCAAGTGATCCACTCCTGGATTACTTTGGTACCTCCCTGCTAAACTAATAGCAAGGCACACATCAGGTCTGGTACACAACATTGCATACATGATAGAACCTATGGCTGAAGCATAGGGAATGACCTTCATTTTCTCTCTATCTTTTGCAGTGGTCGGGCATTGAGTCTGACTCAACTTTACACCTTGTAACACAGGCAAGAACCCTTTATTTGCTTGAACCATTTCAAACTTCTTCAAAACTTTATCAAGGTATGTGCTTTGTGAAATTCCAATTAAGCGTCTTGATCTATATCTATTGATCTTGATGCCTAATATATAAGCAGCTTCACCGAGGTCTTTCATTGAAAAATTCTTATTCAAGTATCCTTTTATGCTATTCAGAAATTCAATATCATTTCCGATCAACAATATGCCATCCACATACAATATCAGAAATGCTACAGTGCTCCCACTCACTTTCTTGTAAATACAGGCTTCTCCAAAAGTCTGTATAAAACCATATGCTTTGATCACACTATCAAAGCGTATATTCCAACTCCGGGAGGCTTGCACCAGTCCATAAATGGATCGCTGGAGCTTGCACACTTTGTTAGCACCTTTTGGATCGACAAAACCTTCTGGTTGCATCATATACAACTCTTCTTTAATATATCCATTAAGGAATGCAGTTTTGACATCCATTTGCCAAATTTCATAATCATGACATGAGGCAATTGCTAACATTACTCGGACGGACTTAAGCATCACTACGGGTGAGAAGGTCTCATCATAGTCAACTCTTTGAACTTGTCGAAAACCTTTCGCAACAAGTCGAGCTTTGTAGACAGTAACATTACCGTCAGCGTTAGTCTTCTTCTTGAAGATCCATTTATTCTCTATGGCCTGTCGATCATCGGGAAAGTCAACCAAAGTCCACACTTTGTTCTCATACATGGATCCCATCTCAGATTTCATGGCCTCAAGCCATTTTGCGAAATCTAGGCTCATCATCGCTTCCTCATAGTTTGTAGGTTCGTCATGGTCAAGTAACATGACCTCCAGAACCGGATTCCCATACCACTCTGGTGCGGACCATACTTTGTTTGACCTACGAGGTTCGGTAGTAGCTTGATCAGAAGTTTCACGATCATCATCATTAGCTTCCTCACTAATTGGTGTAGGAATCACTGGAACTGATTTATGTGATGAACTACTTTCCAATAAGGGAGCAGGTACAATTACCTCATCAACTACTACTTTCCTCCCACTCATTTCTTTCGAGAGAAACTCCTTCTCTAGAAAGGATCCATTCTTAGCAACGAATATCTTGCCTTCGGATCTGTGATAGAGGGTGTACCCAACAGTCTCCTTTGGGTATCCTATGAAGACACATTTCTCCAATTTGGGTTCGAGATTATCAGGTTGAAGCTTTTTCACATAAGCATCACAGTCCCAAACTTTAAGAAATGACAACTTGGGTTTCTTGCCAAACAACAGTTCATAAGGTGTCGTCTCAACGGATTTCAATGGTGCCCTATTTAATGTGAATGCAGTCGTCTCTAAAGCATAACCCCAAAACGATTGCGGTAAATCAGTAAGAGACATCATAGATTGCACCATATCTAGTAAAGTGCGGTTACGACGTTCGGACACAACATTACGCTATGGTGTTCCAGGTGGCGTGAGTTGCGAAACTATTCCTCATTGTTTCAAATGAAGACCAAACTCGTAACTCAAATATTCTCCTCCACGATCAGATCGTAGAAACTTTATTTTCTTGTTACGATTATTTTCCACTTCACTCTGAAATTCTTTGAACTTTTCAAATGTTTCAGACTTATGTTTCATCAAGTAGATATACCCATATCTGCTCAAATCATCTATGAAGGTCAGAAAATAACGATACCCGCCACGAGCATCAACACTCATCAGTCCGCATACATCAGTATGTATTATTTCCTATAAGTCTGTTGCTCGTTCCATTGTTCCAGAGAACGGAGTCTTAGTCATATTGCCCATGAGGCATGGTTCGCAAGCATCAAGTGATTCCAAAAGCCCATCAGCATTGAGTTTCTTCATGCGCTTTATACCAATATGACCTAAACGGCAGTGCCACAAATAAGTTGCACTACCATTATTAAATTTATATCTTTTGGCTTCAATACTATGAATATGTGTATGACTACTATCAAGATTTAGCAAAAATAGACCACTCATCAAGGGTGCATGACCATAAAAGATATTACTCATATAAATAGAACAACCATTATTCTCTGATTTAAATGAATCACCGTCTCGCATCAAACAAGATCCAGATATAATGTTGATGCTTAACGCTGGAACCAAATAAAAATTATTCAGGTCTAAATCCAATCCCGAAGGTAGATGTAGAGGTAGCGTGCCGACGGCGATCACATCGACTTTGGAACCATTTCCACGTGCATCGTCACCTCGTCCTTAGCCAATCTTCGCTTAGTCTGTAGCCCATGTTTCGAGTTGCAAATATAGCAACAAAACCAGTATCGAATACCCAGGCGCTACTGCGAGCATTAGTAAGGTACACATCAATAACATGTATATCAAATATACGTTTCATTTTGCCATCCTTCTTATCCGCCAAATACTTGGGGCAGTTCCGCTTCCAGTGACCAGTCCCTTTGCAGTAGAAGCACTCAGTCTCAGGCTTAGGTCCAGACTTGGGTTTCTTCACTTGAGAAGAAACTTGCTTGTTGTTCTTCTTGAAGTTCCCCTTCTTCCCTTTGCCCTTCTTCTTGAAACTGGTGGTCTTGTTGACCATCAACACTTGATGCTCCTTCTTGATTTCTACCTCCGCAGCCTTTAGCATTGCGAAGAGCTCGGGGATTGTCTTATCCATCCCTTGCATATTATAGTTCATCACGAAGCTCTTGTAGCTTGGTGGCAGTGATTGAAGAACTCTGTCAATGACACTATCATTAGGAAGATTAACTCCCAGCTGAGTCAAGTGGTTGTGGTACCCATGCATTCTGAGTATATGTTCACTGATAGAACTATTATCCTCCATTTTGCAGCTGTAAAACTTATTAGAGACTTCATATCTCTCAATCCAGGCATTTGCTTGAAATATTAACTTCAACTCCTGGAACATCTCATATGCTCCATGACGTTCAAAACGTCTTTGAAGTCCCGATTATAAGCCGTAAAGCATGGCACACTGAACTATCGAGTAGTCAGCAGCATCTGCAGTAGGCTTGTCACCCAGCGGTGCTTCCAAGACGTAATTCTTCTATGCAGCAATGAGGATAATCCTCAAGTTAGGGACCCAGTCCGTGTAATTGCTACCATCATATTTCAACTTAGCTTTCTCTAGGAACACATTAAAATTCAAGGGAACAACAGCACGGGCCATATATCTACAACAACATAGACATGCAAAATACTATCAGGTACTAAGTTCATGATAAATTAAAGTTCAATTAATCATATTACTTAAGAGCTCCCACTTAGATGGACATCCCTCTAATCATCTAAGTGATCACGTGATCCATATCAACTAAACCATGTCCAATCATTACGTGGGATGGAATAGTTTTCAATGGTGAACATCACTATGTTGATCTTATCTACTATATGATTCACGCTCGACCTTTCGGTCTCAGTGTTCTGAGGCCATATCTGCATATGCTAGGCTCATCAAGTTTAACCTGAGTATTCTGCTTGTGCAAAACTGGCTTGCACCCGTTGTATGTGAACATAGAGCTTATCACACCCGATCATCACGTGGTGTCTCGGCACGACGAACTGTAGCAACAGTGCATACTCAGGGAGAACACTTATACCTTAAAATTTAGTGAGAGATCATCTTATAATGCTACCGCCGTACTAAGCAAAATAAGATGCATGAAGGATAAACATCACATGCAATCAATATAAGTGATATGACATGGCCATCATCATCTTGTACCTTTGATCTCCATCTCCAAAGCACCGTCATGATCACCATCGTCACCGACTTGACACCTTGATCTCCATCGTAGCATCGTTGTCGTCTCGCCAACTATTGCTTCTACGACTACCGCTACTACTTAGTGATAAAGTATAGCAATTACATGGCGATTGCATTTCATACAATAAAGTGACAACCACATGGCTCCTGCCAGTTGCTAATAACTGTCTTACAAAACATGATCATCTCATACAACAATTTATATAATCACCTCTTGACCATATCACATCACAACATGCCCTGCAAAAACAAGTTAGACGTCCTCTACTTTGTTGTTGCAAGTTTTACGTGGCTGCCACGGGCTTAGCAAGAACCTACGCATCAGAAACCACAACGCGGTATAGTGATTGCTTTTTGATCTTCACAAAGAACCATGTTCATTGAATTCGATTCAACTAAAGTTGGAGAAACATCCACCCACTAGCCACCTGTGTGCGAAGCACGTCGGTAGAACCAGTCTTGCGTAAGCGTACGCATAATGCCGGTTTGAGCCGCTTCATCCAACAATACCGCTGAATCAAGAATCAACTAGTGACGACAAGCAATATGTATATACCCACACCCATAACTCCTTTGTGTTCTACTCGTGCATATAACATCTATGCATAGACTTGGCTCGGATGCCACCATTGGGGAACGCAGTATTTCAAAAGAATTCCTACGGTCACGCAAGATCTATCTAGGAGATGCATAGCAACGAGAAGGGGATAGTATGTCTACGTACCCTCGTAGACCAAAAGTGGAAGCGTTATGAAACGTGGTTGATGTAGTCGAACGTCTTCGTGATCCAACCAATCAAGTACCGAACACACGGCACCTCTACGATCTGCACAAGTTCAGCTCGGTGATGTCCCTCGTACTCTTGATCCAGTTGAGGCCGAGGGAGAGTTTCGTCAGCACGACGACATGATGACGGTGATGCTGAAGTTACCGACGCAGGGCTTCGCCTAAATACTACAACGATATGACCGAGGTGGAATTATGTGGAGGGGGGCACCACACATGGCTAAACAATCAACTTGTGTGTCTATGGGATGCCCCCTCCCCCATATATAAAGGAGTGGAGGAGGGGAGGGTCGGCCCTCTCTATGGCGCGCCCAAGGGGGATTCCTACTCCTAGTTGGAGTAGGTTTCCCCCCTTTCCCTAGTTGGAGTAGGAGAAGAAGGAAGAGGGAGAAGGAGAGAAGGAAAGGGGGGTCGGCCCCCCTCGCAATTCGGATTGGGCTTGTGGGGGGTGCGCCCGTTGACCCCCCGAGGGGTTCCGGTAACCTCCAGGTACTCCGGAAAATGCCCGAACTCATCCAGAACCATTCTGGTTTCCAAACATAGCCTTTCAATATATCGATCTTTATGTCTCGACTATTTTGAGACTCCTTGTCATGTCCGTGATCAAATTCGGGACTCCGAACTACCTTCGGTGCATCAAAACACATAAACTCATAATATCGATCGTCATCGAACATTAAGCGTGCGGACCCTATGGGTTCGAGAACTATGTAGACATGACCGAGACTCACTTCAGGTCAATAACCAATAGCGGAACTTGGATGCTCATATTGGTTCCTACATATTCTATGAAGATCTTTATCGGTCAAACCGCATAACAACATATGTTGTTCCCTTTGTCATCGGCATGTTACTTGTCCGAGATTCGGTCGTTGGTGTCTCAATACCTAGTTCAATCTCGTTACCGGAAAGTCTCTTTACTCATTCCATAATGCATCATCCCACAACTAACTCATTAGTCACATTGCTTGCAAGGCTTATAGTGATGTGCATTACCGAGACGACCCAGAGATACCTCTCCGATATATGAAGTGACAAATCCTAATCTCGATCTATGCC
This sequence comes from Triticum urartu, assembly GCF_003073215.2. Taxonomy (NCBI): domain Eukaryota; kingdom Viridiplantae; phylum Streptophyta; class Magnoliopsida; order Poales; family Poaceae; genus Triticum; species Triticum urartu. The sequence continues at coordinate 308,421,223 of NC_053022.1, forward strand.
AACTCAACAAACACCATCAGAGACACCTGTAGAGCATCTTTATAGTCACCTAGTTACGTTGTGACGTTTGATAGCACACTAAGTGTTCCTCCGGTATTCGGGGGTTGCATAATCTCATAGTCATAGGAACATGAATAAGTTATGGAGAAAGCAATAGCAATAAACTAAATGATCATAGTGCTAAGCTAACGGATGGGTCAAGTCAATCACATCATTCTCTAATGATGTGATTCCGTACATCAAATGACAACTCTTGTCCATGGCTAGGAAACTTAACCACCTTTAATTAACGAGCTAGTCAAGTAGAGGCATACTAGTGACACTCATTTTGTCTATGTATTCACACATGTACTTAGTTTCCGGTTAATACAATTCTAGCATGAATAATAAATATTTATCATGATATAAGGAAATATAAATAACAACTTTATTATTGCCTCTAGGGCATATTTCCTTCACATGGTTCACTTATGGTGGGTTGTGAGAGTGACAGAACTTAAACCTGAGTAGGTGGGGTATGACGTATGTGTCGGCGTTCTGGGAACGAGGGTCCCCAGACTTGCCTACCTGCGGCCTGCGGCGTGGCTCATGCGGGGGCCCAGCGCGGCCCATCTTCATCAGCTCAAGCTCAAGACCCTCGCGAGGGGCCAAGCCTCGCGGGGCGGACGACATGAAGCTTCCTCAGAGGCAACCTCATCAGGCAGGCTCACGTGGAGGCGGAGAGATCAAGGCAGGGGTGCCTTGCGAGGAACCCGTGACGCAAGCCATGACGATCGAGACCAGGCTGGCGCCGGCCTGCGCAGTGTCCTTGTTTCCCCTTTGGTGCAAAGGGGGCAAGCACAGGCCAAGGCATCAGGCAAAGGTTACCATTCCGGTGCAACGAGACCAAGACCAGCCGGACGGTAGGACGGAGGTCACCGTGGAGCCCAAGACGGCGTCATCGCCAGTGCTTTTGGCAGCCGAAGACCACCTTTGGTCTGGATAACTTGTACTAGATGTTCCCCTTTGAAATGGCCAATGTTGGCGCCCTTCCCGCTCATTATTTGGGGAGAGGCGCAGGGCCTCTATAAATAGAGCTAGCCACCACAGAGTAGTGGGAGACCCCCGAAGAGATCTGTAGAACCCCAGCGGAGAGAGAGAGAGGCGACTGAACTCACCCTAGGAGTTCATCGCACCAGCTCAAGAACACCTCTCGCGAGGCTGTTCTTCCCTTGTACTATCCATCATCAGCCCCAGAGGCAATCCACCACACCACACGCTGGAGTAGGGTATTACACCACAACGGTGGCCCGACCTAGTATAAACATCGTGTCTCTTGTGTTGTTCATCATTTTCATCTTAGTTCGCATGAGAGGATCGGACGTAGATCGGTAGGGGAGAGATCTCCGTGTGCACCCCAGTGTTCGAACCTCAAGGGTCTGCCGGAACCCGAAACCCGACATTTGGCGCGCCAGGTAGGGGTGCGCCGAAATCTTCCTTCCGCTGTTCGCGTGTGATCTTCCGTCGTGTCCATGGCCGACACTCGTCGGGCTCGCGCCGGGCTGCTCACGCCACTCGCGTCACCCAGACGGCGCCCGGCGGCGGCCCCCCTCGTCGTTCCCCGTCGCCCGCCGCCACCGGCCCAGCGAGGAACGAGCAGCAGGCCTCGTCCCAGCACCCCTCGGTGCGGCGGGATGGCCGCACCGCCACCACGTCGCTGACTCCAGCTTGCTCGTCGTCCCACGCCCATCGCGCACCCATGGATGCGCACGCCTCACTGCTCTTAGCGCAGGAGCTCCTGCACTATCGCCCCGTCGACGACCTCTACGAGGATTGGCTCGCCCGCATCACCGAGCTCGTCAGTGCCGCAGGGGGCTCCCCCTTGCGGTCCCTCTCGCTGCCTCGCCCTCCGTCCCGTGCAGGGGGCGAGGATCAGGAGGCGCCTCCGCTGCCTCCTCCCCAAGAAGGTGCCTTGGCTCCAAGGCGCGCAGCCCCAGGGCGAGACCCTCCACGTCCGGCGCCTGCGCAGCAAGAAGGGAGCTGCCAAGAGATCCCACGTCCCCGGGAAGGTGTTCGCGCGCTCCCAGCACCGGCGCGCCAAGATCACTCCCCAGCGCCTCCATGACAAAACCCCGCGCTGCTCCCAGTGGCGGCGCGTGGTGACCCACAAGAACGAAGACCAACACCAAGATGATGGGGCTGGGGGCTTCCAAGAGACGCGTGCAATTGCTTGCATCTTGGGCGACGCCCAGGCCCCAGCCTCACAGCGCATCTTCAAGTAGTTTGCTCGTGAGGTGAATGCAGTCCTTCCCAAGCTTGAGGCCACGCGCCCTCTCAGGTGGTCTTCGTTCGCGATCACATTCAGTTCCGCAGACCAGCTCAAGTGTGCGGCAACGGCCAGAGTCCTCCCGATGCTTTGCTCCCCAGTCATCAGCAACGTGTAGGTCACCAAGACCCTCATCGATGGCGAGGCAGGACTCAACGTCCTGTCCGTCGAGACGTTCGACAATCTCCAAGTGCCATACGACCAGCTTCAGCTAACCAAGCCTTTCTCAGGAGTCACCGATGGTTCCACTGTTCCAATTGGGTAGGTTCGCCTTCCGGTCACCTCAGGCAACACAACAACTACCGCACCGAGCTCATCGACTTCGACGTCGCTCACATCCGCCTGCCGTACAACACCATCCTCGGGTACCCAGCCCTAGCCAAGTTTATGGCAGTGACTCACCATGGTTACAATGTCCTCAAGATGCCAGAAAGCGGTGGAGTCGTCACGGCACCCTGTGAAGAAAGGGACGCAGTGTGCTCGCTCGAGCATGCGTTCCAAGCCGCAGCAATCGAAGACCCAGATCACAGGAGCGGGAGGCCTCCCGAGGCGACCCTCAAGAAGAAGAAGACCTCACCTGGCCAGAGCCACAAGGAAGCAGGCACCTCCGGAGGTATTGCGTCAGGATTCGCTCCCGATCAGGGAGCGCCGCCCTCTCGCGCATAGGAAGGCGCGCCCGGCACCCTCCTTAGGCAGGGCTCGGGGGATCTCTCTTGGAGAGCCACTGACCTTGCCAAGGTCGCGGGGGAGGCGCTCGGGCACCACTTGGAGGGGTGCTTTCAAGCATGCTTCCCTCAGAAAGGTACAAGTCAAAGGAGACCAAACCCTCATGAGTTCATCGCAAGGAACACCCAAGAGCTACAAGAGTCCAGAGTCATGCGCGGAAGCCGCCGCTTACCTGCCGTGGCCCCACATCCAGGCGAGGATGGAGGACTGCGCGTCTGCGTCGACGTACCAGGGCTCAACCGAGCTGCGTCCCAGGAGCGCCTATGGCCTTCGGGCGCTGCGTGGGACCACCCCACAGCTACGTTCGCATGCCCTTCGGCCTGCCGAGCGCGGTCGCCGCACATCAGCGCCTGTTGAGGAGCATTCTAGAGGCTCAGGAGGTCAGGCATCGCGCGGTCCTGGCGGAGGTGGCGATGATCCCCGAAGACCTGCGCGTGCCGCCAAAGCCTCCCGAGGGCCCTGGGCCTGGGGGCTCATGAGGGCCGACATCTTCACCGCGCATCGCTCACTTCCTCAGCATCACTTCGTCTTCAACAGCACCAGGTGACATCTTTCAGAGTTCTACTTTCAGCTGGGAGCGCCCACAGGGCTGCACCATTCCCAGGCCGCGTGGGTCCGTCCCTGCAGCATGTATCCATTTTGTTTATGCTCTTTATTTACCTTGTTGGGGGCGCCCCTCGGGCTGCATCATCCCCACGCCACTCGGGCCCGACCCAGCGGCGGTTGCTTTTATCTGCGCTTGCTTGAAATTGGATTTCCTCCTATGTGCTTAACATACCTGACCTAATCACCTGCTCGATCGACACCTATTTGAAGAGCCGCTCGCTCTGGCATGGCGCGTGCGCACGGGTCCATCCCTGCAACGTTGATAAACCTGAGTGGTCGAGCTCTGGCCGCGGCAGCCCCGCACGGCGCCACCTCACCAGGCCCTCAGTGCCCTGACCGCTCCCTCGGAGTGACCATAGGTTGGCCGGCGACCGTAACGACAGGCCTTGTTTCTCCTCATGATTGGTCTGCAGGACCTACTCCAGGAGCAACGTTGGGGGCATCGTGAAGTCGTTGCTTTTTGGAAAAGGCCCGGTGCCTGTGAAGAAGGCGAATGCCTGTGAAGCCGCTGCATTTTGGAAAAGGCCCAGTGCCTGTGAAGAAGGCAAATGCCTGTGAAGCCGCTGCGTTTTGGAAAAGGCCCGGTGCCTGTGAAGAAGGCGAATGCATGTGAAGCCGCTGCGTTTTGGAAAAGACCCGGTGCCTGTGAAGAAGGCAAATGCCTGTGAAGCCGCTGCGTTTTGGAAAAGGCCTAGAGCCTGTGAAGAAGGCGAATGCTTGTGAAGCTGCCACGTTTCAAGAAAGGCCCGGTGCATGTGAAGAAGTCCAATGCCTGTGAAGCTCGCCGCCCGTGACACTCTCACGTAATAATGAGTGGGGCTGTACACGCCCCGGAGTCTCCGGAGTGCCGCCCTCGGGCCTCGGGGGCTCCCGCCCACGCCCAGTGGCAGCACTTAGATCCGCGCTGGTGAGAAGATGTCGAAGACTAGAATAGGTGCCGGACGCGGCTTTCCCATTTGCTTTCCGCAGTTGGCTTGTTTATTCCCATTTGAAGTTTTTATTGGAGTTGCTGACGTTCCTGGCTTGTGGCTCTTTGTCTTTCTCGCTCGCTCGCCTCGTTTTCTCTCGCGAAGTCTCACGAGGGAGGATCGCGGGCGCCCTCGCGAGTGTTTTCTGCCCATCGTTTGGAGCTTTACTATCCGAGTCCTCTGCAGGAGCACCCCTCCCAGTCCGTGCCCCACGGGCATCGCGACACGAGCGCTGGACCTGGGCCGATCGCCCCCATAGCTAAGACCATAAGTTACCCCTCCTGCTGATCCTTGCAGGGCACGAAGCGCACGAGGAGGCCACGGCCTCGGGAGGCGAGGACCGCGCCAAGCCCCACCGAGCTAAAATAGTTCCCGCACATGGGAGCACGGCGCGAAAACACGGCGTGGAAATAGCAGAAACATCGCGATGGTTAAACAGCAACAGTTCTAATATGCCCCCACGGGGCCCTACATTACTTACTATTTTTGCACATGATAAGAAAGAAAAAAAAACGGGCGTGATTCGTCCTGCGCCAACCAACAGCGAAGGCTCGAGCTGCTCCTGGGGCTCAGGCGGATCCCTCCTCTCGCTTCACCGGGGCGCGACGGCGGGCTGACCCGCTACCTTCGCCCAAGCGGGCGCGACGGCGAGGAGGCTGGTCGCGGCCACCGCTAGAGGAGCTGCTACCTGAGAGGGGGTCGCCGAAGCTCGGCGAACCCCGAGCACCGCCGCCTGTACGCCAGTCGCCATCTTTATCCTGGTCAAGAGCCAGGGCTGGGAAGGCGGCCGCGGTCGTCGTCTTCAGGGCAACACCCGGCACGGCGACCATCTTCCCCGAACACCCTCATGTAGAGGGTGGCATCGCCATCAAACTTGAAGTACAGGGTGCACCACCGGCTCAGGCCACGCGCGCGGGCAAACGTCTACCAGCCGCGTGTCAGAACCCCGTTCCCAGAAAAGGAAACCTCTAGCGATGCCCAGGAGGCCCTGCTGCAGCATCCGTCTGCCTGGAGCCAGAAGGCGCACCGGGCGCTGGCCGGCAGTTCATCTACGAAGAAATGGGGGAGCTAGAGCCTGGTGCTGGATGGGTCTGCCGACCACACGACGAACTCCGGCAGCACCTCCGCAGAGCGAAAGCGTGGCCTAGGGGGGCGCACACCCACGACGTGCCCCCCGTCGGCAACCGGGCACTCACCACCGCACCGGGAACCGCCTCCATGGCCGCGGGAGGCCACCACGGGGACCGTGGTATACTTGCGAGGGCGGCCTCGGCCGCGCCTGGCCGGAGGGGAGTCAGGCCCAGCCTAGGGGGCCTTTCCTTTCTCTGCGGCCGAGAATCTCTTTGGAGCCATGGGAGCGACGAGTAATCAAGAAGAAAGAAAGGAGCAGCAAGGAGGGACGGGCCGAAGGGCGTCGCCCAGCCCCGTACTTATAGTCGGAGGAGGCCAACCGCCGTGCACCACGATTGCAAGTAATCATGACCGGTTTCTCTGCATGCAGGGACTTATCAAGTCATGCGGTCGCCGAGGCGTCGTGGGGAAGCGCAGTCGCCCACGTCCAATCAATCGCCACGCGGAGCCCAAGGCCGCAGGCTGATAGGGCCCGCGGCGCTTCGCGCTTGCCCTTTCATTTTCCTACTAGGCCCAGCCCGGGCGCGCCTTGGGCCCGGGGGCTACTGTCGGCGTTCTGGGAACGGGGGTCCCCAGACTTGCCTGCCTGCGGCCTGCGGCGTGGCTCATGCGGGGGCCCAGCGCGGCCCATCTTCATTAGCTCAAGCTCAAAACCCTCGCGAGGGGCCAAGCCTCGCGGGGCGGACGACAGGAAGCTTCCTCAGAGGCAGCCTCATCAGGCAGGCTCGCGAGGAGGCAGAGAGATCAAGGCAGGGGTACCTCGCGAGGAACCCGTGACGCAAGCCATGACGATCGAGACCAGGCAGGCACCGGCCTGCGCAGTGTCCTTGTTTCCCCTTTGGTGCAAAGGGGGCAAGCACAGGCCAAGGCATCAGGCAAAGGTTACCATTCCGGTGCAACGAGACCAAGACTAGCCGGACGGCAGGACGGAGGTCACCGTGGAGCCCAAGGCGGCGTCATCGCCAGTGCTTTTGGCAGCAGAAGACCACCTTTGGTCAGGATAACTTGTACTAGATGTTCCCCTTCGAAATGGCCAATTGTTGGCGCCCTTCCCGCTCATTATTTGGGGAGAGGCCCAGGGCCTCTATAAATAGAGCTGGCCACCACAGAGTAGTGGGAGACCCCCGGAGAGATCTGGTAGAACCCCAGCAGAGAGAGAGAGGCGATTGAACTCACCCTAGCAGTTCATCGCACCAGCTCAAGAACACCTCTCGCAAGGCTATTCTTCCCTTGTACAATCCATCATCAGCCCCAGAGGCAATCCACCACACCACACACTGGAGTAGGGTATTACACTACAACGGTGGCCCAAACCAGTATAAACATTGTGTCTCTTGTGTTGTTCGTCATTCTCATCTTAGTTCGCACGAGAGGATCGGACGTAGATCGGTAGGGGAGAGATCTCCGCGCGCACCCCAGTGTTCGAACCTCAAGGGTCTGCCGGAACCCGAAACCCGACAGTATGGGAGTAAAGAGGACTTGATACTTAATGTTATGGTTGGGTTTCACGACCTTAATGGTCTTTAGTAGTTGCGGATGCTTGCTAGAGTTCCAATCATAAGTGCATATGATCCAAGTAGAGAAAGTATGTTAGATCATGCCTCTCCCTCATATAAAATTACAAGAATGATTACCGGTACTTGTTATCGATTGCCTAGGGACAAATAACTTTCTTGTTGACAAAAGCTCTCTACTAAAACTAACTTAGTTGTGTCTTTATCTAAACAGCCCTTAGATTTTATTTACATGCTCTTTATTATCTTGCAAACTTATCCTATCACACCTATAAAGTACTTCTAGTTTCATACTTGTTTCCGGTAAAGCAAACGTCAAGCGTGCATAGATTTGTATCGGTGGTCGATAGAACTTGAGGGAATATTTGTTCTACCTTTAGCTCCTTGTTGGGTTCGGCACTCTTATTTATCAAAAAAGGCTATGAACGATCCCCTATTCTTGTGGGTTATCAAGCATGCGAGCGAGGAGGCCATTGCGGCCATGGCCGCGGCGAACCCAAATTTTGTCGCGGAGCAGCGTGCCATCTACGATGCCGTCCGCATTCAAGTCGCCACTCGGAAGGAAGCGGTAGCCATGGAGGCGCAGTTGCAGGTGATCGCAGAGGATAACATAGCCAGCTGCGCCGCTGACGAACTATCAGTCGGCTCGGTGGGACGACAACAGGTGCCACCATTTCCCTTGTGGACCTCATGTCCAGCAGCGACGGACAAGGCGTGGACTCCTCCAAGGATGAGTAGGCCACGAGAGGTGGCGAGGCCTGTTGTCGCATGTGGGCTGGTCTGTCTCCCATGTTCTACTCTTCCTCCCCGGAGACCGCACCTTCACTTCATCGGTCTTATCGCTGGTGCTCATGGAGATGGCGAAAGGAGGATGACACATGCTTGGACACCGGGCGCCGCCGCCATAGGATAGGTTTAGGGGCAGGTCTTTTTTGGTTCGAAATGTAGTTAAATCCGACATGTTTGTATGAAAGCCGTTATGTTTGTATGAAATCCGACATGTTTGTATGAAAGACGTTATGTTTGTATGAAATCCGACCGTGTTTGTATGAAATCCGATCGTGTTTGCATGTATCTCATCGGGTTTGTTAAAAAATAGTTTAAAATGTATGTGGCTAGCGTTGGATGTTGACCTCCCGCATCCATGTCCACAGAATGGTCCCTCCCTATCCGTGGACAAATGTGGGAGTTTTTTGTGGGTTGGACCTATCCATGAACATGGATGCGGGAGGTTTTGTGCGGGTTTCCATTGGAGATGCCCGTCCACAAGTGTCATGCATATGACTAAATCTAGGAATAGTTTTGGTTTGACCTGGTGCACTGGGTCGGTTTTTGTGTCTGGCCTTGTTTGGTTTAGGTGTTAATGGGCTGACCCTCCCAGAAGTGTTGTTTAGTTTAGTTTCTCATAGCAAATGGGTGGGTATGGTCGTCTATGTCGCTCGATATTCGTGACAGCTGCCATCACCACTCGCACATGGCTCAATTGCCCCCTCCGCGAAGACTATTCCAGGAAATGGTTCCAACCCACAAATGGACACTCAGTTTTAGTTCAGTTTAGGTGAAAAGTCAAATTGGTAAGGTTTTGGTTGGGTTGATGGTAATATCAAATATGTTTATTTTGATTTGGGTTGCCAAGTTTATCCATGCAGGTTTCGTTTAGGTATGGTGTAGTTTTCAAACCTTTCTCAGGATTACACATGACACTAGTCTATATTACTGTCTTTACAGTCATAGAAGTAGTGTCATACATATTGTATATATTAGCTTGTGGACTTATTTTGTCTTGCGAAATTCTATGTAATGGTAACATATTATGTTATCACAAACACCTCTATACCCATTAACTACCTACTACATAAGCAAACTTGCCTTGGGGTGTGTTATTTTACTAGCTAAGGGTCGGTTCTTTTCCAACTTCTATGATTATTGTCAAAAGAAGTTAGAGCTCAAAAGAACTCGTTTTAGAGTTTGGGCTTAACTTATTTCCACCCCCTTTCCTTCATAATGAGAAAAAGCTGGGGAAGGGGTGCTTCCCACAGAAGTTCACTTATGATCGAAGGGGTATAACGAAATGGCTTTTTTGTTGCCTACATTACACTAGAAATGACACTGCTTAGGCCCGCGTCACACTCGGGCCCCATGACAAAAAGACACACGCACATGCTTTTTCCCTTTTCCCTCGCGCTCATTCTCCTTCCCGCAACCGTAGGGTTCCTCCCAACAATCCGCCATCGCCATTGGTCCCACCTGCCCTGCTCCTCGACGCTGATCTATCTAGCGAGGCTACATGGATGGCGGGTAGGCCCTCATCTCCCCTACCGATCCTTCCTATGGCGTTGCCCTTCCCACTCCTGGTCTCCAGGTTCTACCCCGCTATGGTAGGGCGAGTGCTCCACTCCGGTGGTCATCGCCCCACTCCGGCTGACGCCCCTGTTGATCCAGAGTTGGGCAATGGCGGTGGTTAAACCATTCCAATGGTTGATCGATCTCCTAACCTCGGTCATGAAGGAGCAATGCCTACAATGTTGTTCGACCAATTCCAGGTGGATGTGACAAAGACTACAAAACGGGTTGTGGGGCATCCTCACATGCCAAGGTTCCCAGCCATTAGGATCTTGCCATGCAACACTAGCAAAGAGAATAATCTGCATTGTAGCGCCACATTCGCCCTCCAAATCTTACCATGCTTGAGGGAGGAGGGATTCCTGGAACTGGTCTCTGGTTGCATCTAGTGGACTAGGTATTACCAATGTGTTAAGGATAGTTGCCATGCTTATCCTTAGCACCTTTCTAAACATGTAGATTATGTGAATGTAGGCAGTACATTACTATCTCAGTAAGAGAATTATTATGAAAAAAACTCTTAACACCTCATTTTGACAATCAACAAGCTAAAGAAGTGAGAACATCACCAATGGTATGCTTAGTTGTTGCTAGATGCAGTTATTAAGAACCAGTCAAGAGGAATTAGTGTGCAATGATGATAATTGCTCAAATTTCCAGGATGTAGTGTACGAGTGTACAATCTTCCTATGTTTGATTATAACGTGTTGTGTTGTTTAAAAGTCGAATTTATGTTCGCATGGGTGGCAAAATGATAAAAAAATAACGGGATACTGTTTAATTAGAACAACAATATAGTCCAATGGTAATATAGACATTTCATTGACCATACCATAGATAAACTAAAAAAATAGGCACTAAAAAGGACTGGCTTATTATTTGGAGCTTTATTTTGATAGGTGCTTATCTGGAACTTATTTTCACAGGATAGCTCAAAATAACTAAGCCTAAGTTATTCCCACTATGACCAGCCTGGTACTACACTCCATGGAGGTAATATTATACTTCCTCGGTCTCCGTGCATAAGGCATGCAGTGCAGGTAGCCTTAGGTCGTCAATTTAACTAGCTAAATATGTGCTATATGTAATAAAAATAATATTAAAACTACATTTGTGTATGAATCCAGTGGTATACTTTGAGGACATATAATAGTATTTTACGTAGTCAAATCGAGGACGTAAGACTACGTGCACGTCCTATACACCGAGATAGAGGGAGTACACATGATACTATTGTATGATACTCCCTCTATAAAGAAATATAAGAGCGTTTATATCACTACTTTGATGATCTAAATGATCTTTTATTTCTTTATGGAGGGAGTACTTCCCTTTGTGACCAGTCTTTAACGCCTCTGTCACACATTATAGACTAAAACTTGGTTGGTCAGTTCATGTGTTTAACTCTTAATTACCTTATATATGGCCATGCATGCAACTTTTGAAAGAGGTTCCAATTGATTATGAGAACAAAGTTGCTATCTATGATGATTATTGTGATGACTTGTATGCTATAAAGAATAATGATATCCATGAAACTTGTCATCATGATTTTAGTTTTCAATTGGATTATGCCTCACATGATAATTATTTTGTTGAGTTTGCTCCCACTATTATTCATGAGAAGAATTTTGCTTGTGTGGAGAGTAATAAACCTATGCTTGTAGATCATGAAAAGAATGCTTTAGGTGCTGTTTATATTTTTGAATTCATTCATGATGCTACTGAAAATTATTATGAGGGAGGAACTTATGCTTGTAGGAATTGCAATAATATCAAGTTTCCTCTCTATGTGCTTAAAGTTTTGAAGTTATGCTTGTTTTGCCCTCCTATGCTAGTTGATTATTGTTCTCATAAGTTGTTTGCTCACAAAATCCCTATGCATAGGAAGTGGGTTAGACTTAAATGTGCTAGTCATACTCTTCATGATGCTCCCTTTGTGTTTCAATTCTTATCCTTTATGTGAGCATCATTGAAATCATCATGCCTAGCTAGGGGCGTTAAACGATAGCGCTTGTTGGGAGGCAACCCAATTTTATTTTTATTACTTGCTTCTTTCTCCTATTTAGTAATAAATAATTTATCTAGCCTCTGTTTTGGTTGTATTTTTTGTGTTTAATTAGTGTTTTTGCCAAGTAGAACCGTTGGGAAGACTTGGGGAAAGTCTTTTTGATCTTGCTGTAAAAAACAGAAACTTTAGCGCTCACGAGAATTGCTGCCCTTTTTTATTGGAAAGTGATATTTATTTAATTATTTTTGCATATTATTAATAGGTAAATTCCTCACGTCCAGCAATTTATTTTAGAATTTGTGGGGTTGCAGAAGTTTGCCTTAGTTACAGATTACTACAGACTGTTCTGTTATTGATAGATTCTGTTTCTCATGTGTTGTTTACTTATTTTGATGAGTCTATGGCTAGTAAAAGAGTTTATAAACCATAGAGAAGTTGGAATACAGTAGTTTTAACACCAATATAAATAAATAATGGGTTCATTACAGTACCTTGAAGTGGTGTTTTGCTTTCTTTCGCTAACGGAGCTCACGAGTTTTCTGTTAAGTTTTGTGTTGTGAAGTTTTCAAGTTTTGGGTATGGATTCGATGGACTATGGAATAAGGAGTGGCAAGAGCCTAAGATTGGGGATTCCCAAGGCACCCCAAGGTAATATTCAAGTACAACCAAAAGCCTAAGCTTGGGGATGCCCCGGAAGGCATCCCCTCTTTCGTCTTCGTTCATCGGTAACTTTACTTGGAGCTATATTTTTATTCGCCACATGATATGTGTTTTGCTTGGAGCGTCATTTTATTTTATTTAGTTTTTCTTGCTGTTTGAATAAAATACCAAGATCTGAAATTCTTAAATGTTAGAGAGTCTTCACATAGTTGCATGATTATTCGACTACTCATTGATATTCACTTATATCTTTCGGAGTAATTTGTCATTTGCTCTAGTGCTTCACTTATACCTTTTTAGAGAATGGTGGTGGTTTTATTTTGAAGAGAAAGATGAACTCTCGTGCTTCACTTATATTATTTTGAGAGTCTTTTAGAACAGCATGGTAATTTGCTTTGGTTATGAAATTAGTCCTAATATGATGGGCATCCAAGAGGGATATAATAAAAACTTTCATATAAAGTGCATTGAATACTATGAGAAGTTTGATACTTGATGATTGTTTTGAGATATGGAGATGGTGATATTAGAGTCGTGCTAGTTGAGTAGTTGTGAATTTGAGAAATGCTTGTGTTGAAGTTTGTGATTCCCGTAGCATGCACGTATGGTGAACCGTTATGTTAAGAAGTCGGAGCATGATGTATTTATTGATTGTCCTCCTTATGAGTGGCGGTTGGGGACGAGCGATGGTCTTTTCCTACCAATCTATCCCCCTAGGAGCATGCGCCTAGTACTTTGCTTTGATAACTAATAGATTTTTGCAATAAGTATGTGAGTTCTTTATGACTAATGTTGAGTCCATGGATTATACACACTCTCACCCTTCCACCATTGCTAGCCTCTCTAGTACCGCGCAACTTTCGCCGGTACCATAAACCCACCATATACCTTCGTCAAAACAGCCACCATACCTACCTATTATGGCATTTCCATAGCCATTCCGAGATATATTGCCATGCAACTTTCCACCGTTCCGTTTACTATGACACGCTCCATCATTGTCATATTGCTTTGCATGATCATGTAGTTGACATCGTATTTGTGGCAAAGCCACCAATCATAATCCTTTCATACTTGTCACTCATGAGTCATTGCACATCCCGGTACACCGCCGGAGGCATTCATATAGAGTCATACTTTGTTCTAGTATCGAGTTGTAATCTTTGAGTTGTAAATAAATAGAAGTGTGATGATCATCATTAATAGATCATTGTCCCAAAAAAGGAAAGAAAGGCCAAAAAAGGGAAGGCCAAAAAACTAAAAATAAAAAATAAAAGGGACAATGCTACTATCCTTTTACCACACATGTGCTTCAAAGTAGCACCATGATCTTCATGATAGAGAGTCTCTTGTTTTGTCACTTTCATATACTAGTGGGAAATTTTCATTATAGAACAATGGGCCTCCTCAAGTGCCCTAGGTCTTCGTGAGCAAGCAAGTTGGATGCACACCCACTTAGTTCTTTTTGTTGAGATTTCATATACTTATAGCTCTAGTGCATCCGTTGCATGGCAATCCCTACTCACTCACATTGATATCTATTAATGGGCATCTCCATAGCCCGTTGATACGCCTAGTTGATGTGAGACTATCTTCTCCCTTTTTGTCTTCTCCACAACCACCACTCTATTCCACATATAGTGCTATGTCCATCGCTCACGCTCATGTATTGCGCGAAAATAGAAAAAATTTGAGAACACCAAAAGTATTAAACAATTGCTTGGCTTGTCATTGGGGTTGTGCATGATTTAAATATTTTGTGTGGTGAAGATGGAGCATAGCCAGACTATATGATTTTGTAGGGATAGCTTTCTTTGGCCATGTTATTTTGAGAAGACATAATTGCTTAGTTAGTATGCTTGAAGTATTATTATTTTTATGTCAATATTAAACTTTTGTCTTGAATCTTATGGATTTGAATATTCTTGCCACAATAAAGAATCACATAGAGAAATATGTTAGGTAGCATTCCACATCAAAAATTCTGTTTTTAACATTTACCTACTCGAGGATGAGCAGGAATTAAGCTTGGGAATGCTGATACGTCTCCAACGTATCTATAATTTTTGATTGTTCCATGCTATTATATTATCTGTTTTGGATGTTTATGGGCTTTATTATGCACTTTTATATTATTTTTGGGACTAACCTATTAACCCAGAGCCCAGTGCTAGTTTCTGTTTTTTCCTTGTTTTATAGTATCGCAGAAAAGGAAAATCAAACAGAGTCCAAGAAGCCCACAGAGTATCGGAGATGGACCAGGAGAGTCCCGGGCTGCCCACGAGGGTGGGGGCGCGCCCACCCCCCCGGGGCGCGCCCCCTGCCTCGTGGATAGCTCAGAGATCCACCGACGTACTTCTTCCTCCTATATATACCCATATACCCTAAAAACTTCAGGAGCAGAATAGATCGGGAGTTCCACCGCCAGAAGCCTCCGTAGCCACCGAAAGCCAATCTAGACCCGTTCCGGCACCCTTCCGGTGGGGGAATCCCTCTCCGGTGGCCATCTTCATCATCCCGGTGCTCTCCATGACGAGGAGGGAGTAGTTCTCCCTCGGAGCTAAGGGTATGTACCAGTATCTATGTGTTTGATCTCTCTCTCTCTCGTGTTCTTGAGGTGGTACGATCTTGATGTATCACGTGCTTTGCTATTATAGTTGGATGTTATGATGTTTCTCCCCCTCTACTCTCTTGTAATGGATTGAGTTTTCCCTTTGAAGTTATCTTATCGGATTGAGTCTTTAAGGATTTGAGAACACTTGATGTATGTCTTGCGTGGGATACCCGTGCTGACAATGGGGCATTATATTGATCCACTTGATGTATGTTTTGTTGATCAACTTGCGGGTTCCGCCCATGAACCTATGCATAGGGGTTGGGACACGATTTCGTCTTGACTCTTCGGTAGAAACTTTGGGGCACTCTTTGAAGTACTTTGTGTTGGTTTGAATAGATGAATCAGAGATTGTGTGATGCATATCGTATAATCATGCCCACGGATACTTGAGGTGACATTGGAGTATCTAGGTGACTTTAGGGTTTTGGTTGATTTGTGTCTTAAGGTGTTACTCTAGTAAAAACTCTATGATATATTGAACGGAAATAATAGCTTCATGTTATTTTACTACAGACTCTTGAATAGATCGAACAGAAAGGATAACTTTGAGGTGGTTTCGTACCCTACCATAATCTCTTCGTTTGTTCTCCGCTATTAGTGACTTTGGAGTGACTCTTTGTTTCATGTTGAGGGATAGTTATATGATCCAATTATGTTATTATTGTTGAGAGAACTTGCACTAGTGAAAGTATGAACCCTAGGCCTTGTTTCAACGCATTGCAATACCGTTTACGCTCACTTTTATCATTAGTTACCTTGCTGTTTTTATATTTTCAGATTACAAAAACCTTTATCTACCATCCATATACCACTTGAATCACCATCTCTTCGCCGAACTAGTGCACCTATACAATTTACCATTGTATTGGGTGTGTTGGGGACACAAGAGACTCTTTGTTATTTGGTTTCATGGTTGCTTGAGAGAGACCATCTTCATCCTACGTCTCCTACGGATTGATAAACCTTAGTTCATCCACTTGAGGGAAATCTGCTACTGTCCTACAAACCTCTGCACTTGGAGGCCCAACAAAGTCTACAAGAAGAAGGTTGTGTAGTAGACATCAGGGAAAAGTGTGCAAACCTTTGCAGAGTGTATAAACTAATCATGGTTAGCCGTGTCCCCGGTTATGGACATCTTGAGTATGTGGTACTTGATTTATTGATTTGATCTCATCACTTTACTTAATAAATTTGTTGGGTTATTACAGTTAATTTGGGGTTGAGTTGGAGGAACCTTCTCAATGTTTTCAACAAACTTTGTAGTTAAATAAAATATATTCCTTTGTTGTAGGGGAAAACTAGCTTTCTGCAAAAATAACCATAGAGCCTCCACCAGCCATATATGCATATAGTTATAGCTGTTACATGTTCTTTGCTCTATAGTGTTATCTTGCCAGCATATTCCATGTGCCGACCTACACAGGCTGCAGCATATTATGTTGCAGAGTTTTCAGACGGAGAGTAAGGTGCGCTAGGTCGTTGTCGTGCACTTAGCTATGCCGTTGGAGTTGATGGACTCCTTTTACCTTCGAAGCTTCCGCTGTTATCTTCTTTAGATGGCCTTCAGCCATATTATTGTAATAAGTACTCTCTTTTGGAGACATTCGATGTATTAAGTGTGTGATTGAACTCTGTTATAAATCCTTCAAGTAATGTGTGTGTCAGCATTACCGATCCAGGGATGACACTTATACACAGAGATTTGACTGTTTGAGGTCGGATCGCTACAAGATGGTATCAGAGCACACGCTGGCTGTAGGACCCCGACCACCAAGATGAGCCATAGGACACTCTTCTCTACTCATTTCCGAATCTTCTCAACTTTCTACTCTATAGATGGCAGACCGAAGGAACAAGTTTTCTCAACCGGATGAAGACACAAATTTTGGACGACACTTGAAGGAAGCCACTAGATACCTGAACATCGGAATACCAAGCTTCACCGGGACCTACACTGCCACTCTACTAAAAGAAGAGCGCTGGCTAGTTTGAGTACATGTTCCAGGAAGGACATTCACACCAGTTACGGAGCCCATAGAGTTTTCCTTTGATGCACCAACCTGGAGTCTAGGAAAGAGCATGGCGGCTCACATCGCCATGGGACGCATCGGCGAAGTTTACCACAAAGATCTTAAGGACACCATCTACCAGATATGTGGATGCCGAGATGAGCAATGGGAGATGATTTGCACCAGGAGGGACAAGTCCATTGCATCTTACATCCAGGAGTTGAACCAACACATTCATCGTCAGGAGAACCAGATGTGCGCCAGCATGATAGACCTGAAGAAGGTGATGACCGGGAACATGGAGCTAGAAGAGGAACTCAAGTCTACACGTGATGGATATGAAGAGGAAATTGCAGTACTGCTGGAGAAGAATGAATACCTGAAGAAGCTAGGAGTATTCATGGAAGGCCCTGCGCCAGGAGGTGACGACCATCCCGAAGACTACATCATCATCGACGACACCGACTCCGATCCCGACAGTGATGATGATTATGAAGACGAAGCTAGAGCAGATATCATGGAGTCTTCTTCCGATCAAAATTTCTAGTCGACTACCATATTATCAGTAGTACTCCCCCATGTATATAGTAGTAGTCCGAGTATTTTGTAACGGTAGATTAGATCGATTGTATGCCCTTGTTTAAATTGAGTGGTGTGATATGAATGTGTTTGTCTCATGTGCATATGGGTAGTGATTTTCTCCTTAGACCTCACTCTATTCTAATCTCTCCCCTCTAAACCTATCAGATGCCTCCGAGTCGTGACCCCGGATTTTTCTTCCCACCGGAGCTCACCCAGTTGATTCCTCAACAGAATGCCTTGATGTAGCTACTAGCCCATAACCAAGGCAAGAACAACAATAACAACCCACCACCACCTCCTCCAGTTGACAACTTAACCTGTTTTCTGAGGTTGAATCCGTTGGTGTTTTCCAGTAGCACCAAGCCGATTGTTGCTGATGACTGGCTCCGCAGGATTGGAAGGGAGCTAACCACCGCAGGTTGCACAAATGCTGAGAAGGTGCACTTTGCCGCACATCAATTGGATGGACCCACATCCTCATGGTGGGAGAATTACACAACCACTTTTCCCATAGCCAATGTCACATGGGATCAGTTTCAGCAAGCTTTCCGTACAACCCATGTCTCAACTGGAGCAATGAGTATGAAGAAGCGTGAGTTTTGCAACTTACGCCAGGGAAATCGTACTGTGGGGCAGTACGTGGATGAGTTTAGTAAGTTAGCTCGCTATGCCCCAGATGATGTGGCCACAGATGCCGTGAAGCAGGAGAAGTTTATGGAAGGGTTGAATGATGAGCTGAGTATGCAGTTGATGGTGGCAACATTCAATAGCTACCAGGATTTGGTAGATAGGGCCCTCATGATTGAAGGCAAGCAGCAACATATAGAGAGCCGCAAAAGGAAGTATGGACAAGGGAAGTACAATTCTGGAGCTCAGCAAAAGCCTCTTTTTACCCCGAACTCGGGAGGACACACTCATAACTATGGAGGCCATAGTCATAATGGAGGGAGTTCGCATAACCATAGTGGCCCCAAGAATGGGAATGTGAATGGAGGAAGAAACGGACAGAACCGCTCCAACCCAGCAACACCTGCTAGGAAGGATTTAAGTCACATTACTTGTTTCAAGTGTAGAAAGACTGGACATTACGCCAGTGAATGTCTGGAAGCAAAGAATGGAAATGGCAATGGAAGCTCAGGGAAGAAGCCAAACCCTTTCACCAGAGGTCAGGTGAACCACATCAACGTGGAGGAGGTTGAAGAACAGCCTGATGCAGTGATCGGTAAGTTTTTGATTAAGTCATTTACCGCACTCGTTCTTTTTGACACTGGCGCATCGCATTCATACATATCAAGGGGATTTGTGGAAAACTTTAAGTTGCCAACCTTAGCCCTTAGGTCACCCATGTTAGTAAGCTCGCCAGGAGCAGAGTATATGGCCAGCCAATGGTGTGATCGGTTACCCCTAACCATTGGTAGCCACGTTCTCCCTTAGACCTAGTGATTTTGGAGTCACAAGGATTGGATATAATACTAGGCATGGATTGGTTATCGAAGTATGGAGGAAACGTCGACTGTGCTAGTAATTCAATTCTACTCACCACCCCGGAGGGAAAAAGGATCAAGTATGTGTCCAGGCATGCGCCAAGGAGGATCCAAGTAAATTCTCTCTCGGAAGTTGTTCAGGAAGAAGTGCATGTTGTGAAGGATTACCTGTATGTATTTCCAGAGGAATTACCAGGCATGCCACTAGATCGAGACACAGAGTTTTTGATAGAGCTGTTGCCAGGCACCGGACCAATATCGAAGAGACCATATCGGATGCCCGCAAATGATCTGGAGGAAATTAAGAAGCAGATTAAGGAGTTATTGGAGAAAGGTTATATCCAACCAAGTTCATCACCGTGGGGAGCCCTAGTGCTCTTAGTTGAGAAGAAGGATCGATCTTTGAGAATGGTCGTTGATTATCGGGCGTTGAATGAAGTGACGATCAAAAACAAGTGCCCACTACCGATGATCAATGATCTGTTTGACTAGTTGCAAGGAGCTAAAGTATTCTCTAAGATCGATCTTCGATCAGGATACCACCAGTTGAAGATCCAAGAACAGGATATACCTAAGACAGCTTTCACCACATGGTACGGGCTATATGAGTACACGGTCATGTCATTTGGATTGACTAATGCCCCTGCTTATTTTATGAGTATGATGAACAAGGTATTCATGGAGTTTTTGGATAAATTTGTTGTGGTGTTCATTGATGATATATTGGTGTACTCAAAGAATGAAGAGGAACACAAGGAGCACATGCTGTCGTGGAATAGTCATAGCAGATGTCCTAGTGTGAGGACTTAGTCGTGAGGCGAACGCATCTATGTGGTAGCTTGAGAGGGATTGATCAGAATCGAGAGACGCAATGCAAGACAAGGGTTTAGATAGCTTCGGGCCCCGGGAAACACCATACGGTAACAACCCTACATGATGTTTGTGGCTAGGTCTCATTATCATCACGAGGGAGTCGCCGTAAACTGGCTCTCCTAGTTGTGTCTAGCCTTAAGATTATTTTCTTCTCCCCCCTCTTGGGGTGCCCTTCCCCTCCTTATAGAATTTGAAGGGGCGGGTTACATGTAGAGTCCAACTCAGATTAAGACTTAAACTATTCTGACTTCTCTTCATGGGCTTCTTAACGTCTTGGGCTTCATAACATCTCGGGCTTCATAACGTCTCGGGCTTACACTAGTAGAAAAAGGGCCTATTGTCCCGGTTCGTAAGGGCCTTTTGTCCCGGTTCCTGAACCGGGACTAAAGGGTCGGTACTAATGCCCTGTCCCTTTAGTCCCGGTTCAATCCAGAACCGGGACAGATGGGCCTCTACGTGGCCTGTGTGCGGAGCCCAGGCAGGAGGGCCTTTGGTCCCGATTGGTGGCACCAACCGGGACCAATAGGCATCCACGCGTCAACATTTCTGTGGCTGGGGTTTTTGTTTTTTGTTTTGAAGAGGGGGGGGGGTTGGGGGGTTTTGGGGGGGTTAATTTAGGTGTTTCATATATTGTGTTAGCTAGCTATAATTAATAGAGAGAAGTGTCCTCTCTTATGTCCATGCTTGGTCGACGCTACGTACTATACATACGTATAGAGAGGACTAGACACGCTAGCTAGCTAGTAAGCAAATGAAGGAAACAGAAGATCGTCATGAACATATATGCATACAGAGAGAAGTGATATCGACCACCTCTCCTTCTCCGAGAGATTGGTCGAACAACAAGTTCTCGTATATCTATCCGACACTACCGGCTACATATATACAATAATTATCTCTTACAAATATAATCTCCTAACATACGGACGCATGGTCCACATAGTATTCTCCGTCTTCAGCGATCACATGGTCAAGAAAGAATGCCGCCAATTCCTCTTGAATTGCTCGCATGCGAGCTGGTGCTAGGAGTTCATCCCGCTTCCGAAACATCTAATTTGAAGAAGGGGGTCAATACATATATATATGAATGAATGAAACTCAACACAAATGATGGTAATAAAATAAAATTGTGAATGTTGTTATTTACGCACTTCATATTGTTCGTCAGAGTAGCCCCGCTCACAGGTCGTGTGGCGGATGGACTCACAAATGTAGTATCCACAAAAATCATTCCCTTGTTCCTGCCACAACCACTTTACAAGAAATAGAGGTCAATCAAACTGATAAGTAAGAATGCCAAATGGTATTGATGAAACTAGCGCTTGAATCACTAGGAGATGCGCGAAACATGCTACTATAGTACATACTTCCGGGTGTCTAAATTGCAGCTTCTTCAGGAGTCCCGGAGCTTTTTTGGTGAATTTTTTCCAAACCCTGCCAGACAAAGAAAACAATTACTTGATATATCAGGAAATGAACAAAGTTGCTGATATGATGGATAATGATCGATTTAGCTTACTTCTCGAGCATTTGAGTCATGTCCGCATAGTCCTGGGGATCTTTTCATCTTGAGTCTAAGACGGTTACTAGTCCCTGCTCAAGCTTAATCTCTAGGAGAATATAGTGGAAACTACACACGCATGCATAACTCATCAATTACATTACTATAACCTTGACTAATATATAAGGGAAACCGAATATGCACAAGACAGTAACACTCACTTGAAGTTGTAAGGAAAGAGTATTATATCTTTGTTTTCATTTATTACCAACGATCGTAGCAAGTTGGCCTCGATATCTGCGGCATGAAATTTAACCTGAGTTGCATCTATGAGATTTGTGTTAATGAACCCAATATCACCGATTTGTCTTTTCTTCAATTTGACGATCTTCAATCTGCATAATATAGTGAGGATAATTATAAATACATGCAATGAAAGAGCTGAGCTATATAGAGAGACTTAATGACAGAAGTAGTACTACTTACAGATAGTAGCAGGTGACCGTTGCTTTATCGAGGGCCAATTGATTGAAAAACTGAAAGAACTCCTCAAATGGAATAGGCAACAGTTCAATTCCAACGAGGTCATGCTCCTTTTTAACTCTCACATACAAAGTACTCCTCCCCCAGACTCTCTGTAGATTTTCAAGTACCAATCATGCAATCTTCGCATCATCGTTGATAGAGATCTTTCATCTTTGACGAGAGGCTTCCCGTACTCGTATATTTGTATCTGCACCTCCATGAAATCATAATGTACATAGTCGGGAAGGTAATCTCCAAGATTGCTATAACCGGGCACCATCCTCGGATCATTAGCGACGATGTCGCTAGGCACCTTGAGCGGGGGGCATGATTGCTTCGCTTGTTCGCCGAGCTGGGCAATTTGTTTCCCAGCTCGTTGTTCTTTCAGCCTTTGATCACTGACAGTACTTCCCGACTGCTCCGCTTCGGCAAATTCTTTTCCAATAATGCGATCATAGTTGCCTTTCGGCGGAGACTTGGGTGGTTTTGTCAGGGCAGCCAGAGTGCGCTTCGCTTTCACTGGATCTACCTTCTCCTCCGGAAGTGGATGTTTCTTTGCTTTCACCCCTTCAAAGAAGTTCCTCACTTCTTCTCGCGTGATCTCGACGTTCTCCTCCGGGGTCCTCTCATATGGTAACTTCTCTGGAGTCTTCAGAGAAGGACCGAATCTGTATGTCCTCCCGCCTCTAGCTGTACTGCTAGACGCCGGCAGAGCAGACGGAGCGGCTGTCTTCTTTACTTGCTTACGAGGCGGAGGAGAAGGACTACGACGCGCCGGAGCAGCGGCGGCTCTCTTCCGCCCTTGCTGACGAGGTGGAGAAGGAGGAGGCTGGCTGCTCGGGCGCGCCGGCGCAGGCGGAGAAGGAGGCGGAGTGCCGCCACACGCCGGAGAAGGAGCCGGCCGAGTGCCCTGATCGTCACTCGCCGGAGGAGGAGGCGGTGGAGGAGGCGGAGTGCCCTGACTCGCCGGAGGAGGAGGAGGAGGCGGAGGCGTCCAGTTCGGAAGGTTGATGAGCTCCTTCCGCCATAGGCATGGAGTCTTCAGAGCAGAACCCAGCCGAGTCTCCCCTTCACCGGTAGGGTGGTCAAGCTGGAGGTCCTCAAATCCCTCTGTTATTTCATCCACCATCACCTTAGCATATCCTTCTGGAATCGGCCGGCAGTGAAAAGTTGCATCGGGTTCAGTAGGAAAAACAGAGCCAACAGCCGCCTTGACCTTCATATTAATCCATTGCGTCATAAGGTGGCAATTTTGAGACTCCGTGATAGCATCCACAGGATAGCTGGCAGGAGCCGTCAAGACATGCTCTGACTGAAGCAGCTCGGTGGAAGCCACGGTGCTTCTCCGCTGAGATGGCGGGGTAGCTTCGGGGGAAGCTTCGGCAGTTCGTTTGCTGCGATTTGCTTCTCGTTACTCTATCGCTTGTACCCTAGCGTGCAGCGTCTGCAGTTGGGTCTGCTCCACTTTCTTCCTCCTCTCGTGGCATTTGTAACCGCCTACGTCCGGAAGCCCAGCCTTCCACAGAATGGAGCCTGGCGTGCCTCATGTCCGTCCAGGGTGCTCAGGATTCCCGAGGGCCATTGTGAGCTCGTCGTTCTCTCTGTCCGGAATGAACGTCCCTTGCTGCGCTGCTTCGATATAGTGCTTAAGCCTCTTGACTGGTATTTCCATTTGCTCGTTCGTCCAAATGCACTTCCCTGATACAGGGTCCAAGTTTCCGCCAGCCCCGAAGAACCAAGTCCGGCAACGGTCTGGCCAGTTAATTGTCTCTGGTTCGATCCCTTTATCAACCAGATCATTCTCAGTCTTGGCCCACTTAGGCCGGGCTACGAGGTAGCCACCTGACCCCGTGCGATGGTGATGCTTCTTCTTCGCAGCTTTTTTCTTGTTTGTCGCCGACATCTTCTTACTCTTTTCGGATGTCTTGTGGGCCACAAATGCGGGCCAGTGATCTCTGATCTTCTCATATCTGCCCTTGAATTCTGGTGTCTCTTTGTTCTCAACAAACTTATTCAGCTCTTTCTTCCACCTCCTGAATAGTTCTGCCATCCTCTTAAGAGCAAAAGACTTGATTAATTGCTCTTTAACTGGCTTCTCCGGATCATCCTCTGCCGGTAGGGTGAAATTTGACTTCAGCTCAGCCCAAAGATCATTTTTCTGCATATCATTGACATAAGACACCTCAGGGTCTTCTGTAGCCGGCTTTAACCATTGCTGGATGCTGATCGGGATCTTGTCCCGAACTAGAACCCCACACTGAGCAACAAATGCGGTCTTTGTCCGGAGGGGTTCAATCGGTTGGCCGTAGGGCGCGATTGCTATGATCTCAAACCTTTCATCCGAGCTCAACTTTCTCTTCGGGCCTCGTCTCTTTACCGAAGTTGTGCTCGATCCGGAGGGCTATAAAAAAGAACAAAGACTTAATTAATATGTGTACATACCAAAACAATGAATGCATCAATTAGCTAGTCAGCACAAGCTTAACTAATATATATACCTGGCCGGACTCGGTTCGGTCACCGGAGACGTCATCACGGTCTCCTTCTTGCACCGGCATTGGGTCACCGGAGCCGTCCTCACGGTGTCCTTGCACCGGCATTAGGTCACCGGAGCCATCATAATCATAGCCATCTGCTTCTAGACCATCGGTGTCGTTGAGAAACAACTAGCAGACGACATCACTTCCACGTGCGATTATGTCCCCCAACAACTCTTCTTGTACTTCGTCTCGGGCGGTGTCCATAGTTTCTACAAATATTTAAAACATGGCAATTATTATTCAAACATGAAAGATGGATATATTAGTGGCAAACGTAGAACTAATATAAATTAGTGGCCTCGACGCTGCTTCTCTAGGGTTTGGGGTGGCCTCGACAACGCTTCAAGGATAAAAAAAGAAGAGGAAGAAGAAAAAAAGAGGAGAAGAAAGAATAGAGGAGTTCTTCTCCTCTATTCTTTCTTCTCCTCTTTTTTTTCTTCTTCCTCTTTCTTTTTATCGGGAACGAACGTCGTCGAGGGTCAGCCGAGTGGTAGAGGAAACCCGAGCGGTTGTGGCGCTTTGGCTCATCGTATGATGTATTCGCTTCCTTATCTTTTCTTTTTCTCGGTTTGGTAGACATGTCCTTCACATAGATAACCTGTGCCACATCATTGGCTAGGACAAACGGTTCGTCAGTGTATCCAAGATTTTTCAGATCCACTGTTGTCATTCCATACTGTAGGTCTACCTGTACCCCGCCTCCTGATAGATTAACCCATTTGCACTTAAACAAAGGGACCTTAAAATCATGTCTGTAGTCAAGTTCCCATATGTCCACTATGTAACCATAATATGTGTCATTTCCGCTCTCGGTTGCTGCATCAAAGCGGACACCGCTGTTTTGGTTGGTGCTCTTTTGATCTTGGGCGATCGTGTAAAATGTATTCCCATTTATCTCGTATCCTTTGTAAGTCAATACAGTCAAAGATGGTCCCCTGGACAACAAGTACAGCTCATCACAAATAGTGTTGTCACCTCTGAGACGTGTTTCCAACCAACTGCTGAAAGTCCTGATGTGTTCACATGTAATCTAGACGTCGCACTGCTCCGGGTGTTTGGAGCACAGACTGTTCTTGTGTTCATCGACATACGGGGTCACCAAGGTAGAGTTCTGTAGAACTGTGTAGTGTGCTTGAGACCAAGAATATCCGTCCCTGCATATTATTGATTCACTTCCAAGAGTGCCTTTTCCAGTCAGTCTCCCCTCATACCGCGATTTAGGGAGACCTATCTTCTTAAGGCCAGGAATGAAGTCAACACAAAACCCGATGACATCCTCTGTTTGATGGCCCATGGAGATGGTTCCTTCTGGCCTAGCGCGGTTACAGACATATTTCTTTAGGACTCCCATGAACCTCTCAAAGGGGAACATATTGTGTAGAAATACAGGCCCAGGATGACAATCTCGTCGACTAGATGAACTAGGACGTGCGTCATGATATTGAAGTAGGATGGTGGGAACACCAGCTCGGAACTAACAAGACATTGCGCCACATCACTCCTTAGCCTTGGTACGATTTGTGGATCGATCACCTTCTAAGAGATTGCATTGAGGAATGCACATAGCTTCACAATGGCTAATCAGACGTTTTCCGGTAGAAGCCCCCTCAATGCAACCGGAAGTAGTTGCGTCATAATCACGTGGCAGTCATGAGACTTTAGGTTCTGAAACTTTTTCTCTGGCACATTTATTATTCCCTTTATATTCGACGAGAAGCCAGTCATGACCTTCATACTGAGCAGGCATTCAAAGAAGATTTCTTTCTCTTCTTTCGTAAGAGCATAGCTGGCAGGACCTTTATACTGCTTCGGAGGCATGCCTTCTTTTTCGTGCAAACGTTGCAGGTCCTCCCGTGCCTCAGGTGTATCTTTTGTCTTCCCATACACGCCCAAGAAGCCTAGCAGGTTCACGCAAAGGTTCTTCATCACGTGCATCACGTCGATTGAAGAGCGGACCTCTAGGTCTTTCCAGTAGGGTAGGTCCCAAAATATAGATTTCTTCTTCCACATGGGTGCGTGTCCCTCAGCTTCATTCGGAACAACTAGTCCGCCGGGACCCTTTCCAAAGATTACGTGTAAATCATTGACCATAGCAAGTACGTGATCACTGGTATGCATGGCGGGCTTCTTCCGATGATCTGTCTCACCTTTGAAATGCTTGCCTTTCTTTCGACATTGATGGTTGGTCGGAAGAAATCGACAATGGCCCAGGTACACATTCTTCCTGCATTTGTCCAAGTATATACTTTCAGTGTCATCTAAACAGTGCGTGCATGCGTGGTATCCTTTGTTTGTCTGTCCTGAAAGGTTACTGAGAGCGGGCCAATCGTTGATGGTCACGAACAGCAACGCCTTTAGGTTAAATTCCTCATGTCTGTGCTCATCCCACGTACGTACACCGTTTCCATTCCACAGCTGTAAAAGTTCTTCAACTAATGGCCTTAGGTACACATCAATGTCGTTGCCGGGTTGCTTAGGGCCTTGGATGAGAACTGGCATCATAATGAACTTCCGCTTCATGCACATCCAAGGAAGAAGGTTATACATGCATAGAGTCACGGGCCAGGTGATGTGATTGCTGCTCTGCTCCCCGAAAGGATTAATGCCATCCGCGCTTAAAGCAAACCATACGTTCCTTGGGTCCTTTGCAAACTCATCCCAGTACTTTCTCTCGATTTTTCTCCACTGCGACCCGTCAGCCGGTGCTCTCAACTTCCCGTCTTTCTTACGGTCCTCACTATGCCATCGCATCAACTTGGCATGCTCTTCGTTTCTGAATAGACGTTTCAACCGTGGTATTATAGGAGCATACCACATCACCTTCGCAGGAACCCTCTTCCTGGGGGGCTCGCGGTCAACATCACCAGGGTCATCTCGTCTGATCTTATACCGCAATGCACCGCATACCGGGCATGCGTTCAGATCCTTGTATGCACCGCGGTAGAGGATGCAGTCATTAGGGCATGCATGTATCTTCTCCACCTCCAATCCTAGAGGGCATACGACCTTCTTTGCTGCGTATGTATTGTCGGGCAATTCATTATCCTTTGGAAGCTTCTTCTTCAATATTTTTAGTAGCTTCGCAAATCCTTTGTCAGCCACAGCATTCTCTGCCTTCCACTGCAGCAATTCCAGTACGGTACCGAGCTTTGTGTTGCCATCTTCGCAAATGGGGTACAACCCTTTTTTGTGATCCTCTAACATGCGATCGAACTTCAGCTTCTCCTTTTGACTTTTGCATTGCCTCCTTGCATCGACAATGACCCGGCGAAGATCATCATCATCAGGCACATCGCCTGGTTCCTCTTGATCTTCAGCAACTTCACCCGTTGCAGCATCATTGGGCACATCGTCTGGTTCCTCTTGATCTTCACCAGCTCCCCCCGTTGCAGCATCACCGTATTCAGGGGGCACATAGTTGTCATCGTACTCTTCTTCTTCGCCGTTTTCCATCATAACCCCTATTTCTCCATGCCTCGTCCAAACATTATAGTGTGGCATGAAACCCTTGTAAAGCAGGTGGGAGTTAAGGATTTTCCGGTTAGAGTAAGACCTCGTATTCCCACATTCAGTGCATGGACAACACATAAAACCATTCTGCTTGTTTGCCTCAGCCGCATCGAGAAACTCATGCACGCCCTTAATGTACTCGGAGGTGTATCTGTCACCGTACATCCATTGCCGGTTCATCTGCGTGCATTATATATAATTAAGTGTCCAAATTAATAGAAGTTCATCATCACATTAAAACCAAAGTACATACACAGTTCTCATCTAACAACATATAGCTCTCCAGAGCATCTAATTAATTAAACCATACATTGAAACTATGTAAAACATTTCAATGCGAAAACAAATGCGATCATAATCGCAACCAAGGTAACAATTGATCCAACGGCATAATGATACCAAGCCTCGGTATGAATGGCATATTTTCTAATCTTTCTAATCTTCAAGCGCATTGCATCCATCTTGATCTTGTGATCATCGACGACATCCGCAACATGCAACTCCCATATCATCTTCTCCTCCTCAAATTTTTTTTCCTTCAACAAATTGTTTTCTTCTTCAACTAAATTTAACCTCTCGACAATAGGGTCGGTTGGAATTTCCGATTCACATACATCCTACATAAATAAAATCTATGTCACGTTGGTCGGCATAATTTTCATAAACAATAAATGAACCAATAGTTATAAAGATAATATATATACCACATCCGAATCATAGACAGGACGAGGGCCGACGGGGGCGGATACCAAAACCATCGCACTATATAAGATGCAATAATAAAAGTGAGAAAATAATACAAGTATCTATGTAAACATACAAGTAAGAATTTTTTTTCCTTTCAGAAAGAAGATAAGAACAAGAGGCTCACCACGGTGGTGCCGGCGATGAGCTCGGCGCGGGTGATCGACGGCGGTGAAGACGGGGACGGGGCGTGACGGACCGCTAAACCTAGACAAATATTGAGGAAAATGGAGCTTGGAGGTCGAGCTTGGAGAGGAGAAAGCTTAAGTAGTGTGGCTCGGGCATTCCATCGAACACCTTGTGTGCATAGGAGGTGAGCTAGAGCACCACCAAGCCCTCTCCCCCTCGGCCAGAAAAAAAAACAGAGCAGTGTGCTCTGCTCTTACGCGAGGGGGTATATATAGGCACCTCATTGGTCCCGGTTGGTGGCATGAACCGGGACTAAAGGGGAGCCTTTGGTCCCGGTTCAAGCCACCAACTGGGACCAATGGTGGTGGGCCAGGAGCGAAGCCCATTGGTCCTGGTTCGTCCCACCAACCGGGACCAAAAGGTCCAGACGAACCGGGACCAATGGCCCACGTGGCCCGGCCGGCCCCCTGGGCTCATGAACCGGGTCCAATGCCCCCATTGGTCTCGGTTCTGGACTGAACCGGGACTAATGGGCTGACCCGGCCTGGACCGTTGCCCCCTTTTCTACTAGTGTTACTAACCCCAGGCGACTCTGTCTGCCGGGTTATGACTCATGACGGTTTATGATTGTCTGCCGGGTTATGACTCCTGCCGGTTTATGATTGTCTGTCGGGTTATGATCTGACTTAACACCTGCCGGGTTATCATCTGACTTAACACCTACCGGGTTATCATCTGACTTAACACCTACCGGGTTATCATCTGACTTAACACCTGCTGGGTTATCATCTGACTAACACCTGCCGGTTTACCAAGTCCCGGCCGGATTATAACTCCAGTCGGGTCATACCGTGGGGTATATCCCTGACATTAGCCCCCAATTTAATTTGGATTTATCCATGTTAAACTGATCCTGAGCATCCTTGTCATTTCCTTCTAGAAAATCCGGGTCAATAGGCCAGCTTCATAATAAATTTGCTAACATTGGTTTGTCACAGAAAAATATTATGAAGAATAATTCATTTGACTCAGCTCCCAATGCTTAATAGAAATATTGGTCTTTGAAATACTCATCTGATCTTCTGCCGGTTTAAGGATGTAGAACTTGCCGGTTTATAAATATTGATGGCACCACGTTATAATTGTAGTTAACATCAAGCTTGAAAATATACCTCTTATATGCCTATCACATGTAGCCCCCAAGTCTTAAGAAGGTAACGTAGTAACAGCTTAAGAATTTCTTCAATATGAATGTCACAAGCTTGAAGAAATCCAGGTTGTTCATCTCAATCACCAGTCAGAACTGAGTATTCCACATATGTAGCCCCCAAGTGTCGGGTTGTCATGCTTGCAGCAACCTGGGACTTGTATTTGCCTGATGCTCATAAAAAATTCAACTAGTGTAGCCCCCAAGGGCCGGGTCATTATGCAAATAATGAGCAGGGATTTCGAAAATATGATCATGTAGATTTTAACAGCAACGTGTAGCCTCCAAGAGCCGGCTTGTTGGAACATGCGGTACGCTACGCTAGCGCCAAATAAAATTTTCTACCGCGCACCCAAGATCATGCTGCTGGAAATAGATCACGGGATCGGGTTTACCACTAGACGCGCAGTCACCGCAGCGGAAGTAGAGTTGGTGATGCGTGTAGCCGATCTCCCGGGCCGTCTCCTTCTCGCGTTGCCGATCTCCCGCGAACGGCACCTTGCGGTTCCCTCGAATGGTTCGTCCAAGAACAGCAGATGTGATGCCTCCAAGGTATCCACACGTACGGGGAGCAGCGTCGAGCGGCGGACTGCTAGGTCCGGTCGCGCGTCATGGGCATGGGGAATGGCGGTGGCTAACCTGGGTTCAATTCAATCAACCCTAAGTGGTGTGCCCACTCCCCTTTATATAGACCTCCGAGGTGGGCTCAACACTTGAGCCCACTAGGAGTCCACATCCATTTTCCACTCAGATCCAATCCGAATGGGCTGCAGCCCCTTAAGTGTGTGACCCTATAGGTTCATGTACACATGGACACGACCAGAGTCGATAGTTGGTAGCGGCTCCTAGAAGAACGTGCCAACTCCCATGTGGGCGTAAAGTCATTTGACGAACCTCAACAATGTGGCATATGCAACATTCCTTTTACCTCACGATATTTGTTGTCGAGCTCAAGGCGAGTACTTGTCACCCTTGTGTTAGCTCGACCTCTCTTCTCGAAACCATGATACAGATTCCCGAACTGGGTTAACACTTAACCCAAGTCGCATGGCCATGCTTTCCGAATCTGATCACTCGAGAGGGCCCAGAGAATATCTCTCCAAATAGGAGGGGAAAATTCCATCTTGGTCAACCATGTCTCGCGGCATGTCTCACGACTCACCCGAAAGCTACCTTTATAACTACCCATTTACGGAGTAGCGTTTGATAGACCCTAAGTGAGTCGATCCTCATCCCGAGAACATGCGAGGACCTCAGGTCTAGGACATGGCATAGACATTGCACTTGAGACTAACAGATGACTATATCTCGCTGCGTCTCAAAGTGGGTCTGTCCGGCTCGGTGATCTCTATCCCCGAGCCCATACTATCGGTTTAGCATCTCCATGCACATGACTTGTGAAACATAGTCATCAACCGAATCGTATACTAGTCAAGGATATGTGTCCTCATAACCTTATCAACTAGGGACCATTAAAACAATCATCATACAATACATAGTTCCACAAACAAGTCACATACTTATTGATACATATCATTGATGATGTTCAAGGACAATACAAAGGTCTCATGAATACATATGGAAATATCATCATCACATGATTGCCTCTAGGGCATATCTCCAACACGGCTCAGTAAGATAATACCAAGCTGGGACTTTATATATACTTCATTGAAAATAACATCATATGATGTAACTCCCATCATGGGGCTTGAACCCACGTACACAAGGTTAAGAACTTTGTGCTTTACCAACTGAGGAGTGGACCCTTTAATATAATGGATTAAAACTTGTGTACCTTGAATTGTTGACAGGAGCAATTGGTATCCCCCAAGGGCCGGCTCATTATGACGTAATGAGTCGGGTCTTCAATAAGGCCAGTAAAATGACTTTGCATTAGCCCCCAAGTGTCATGGTGCATGCTTGCAGCGACATGAGACTTGAATATTTGATGTAATCTCGACTTGAATAATGTAGCCCCCAAGTGCCGGGTCGTAAGCCTACAGCGACTCGGGACTACTCCTTCCATTGTAAAATAAATCATATCCATCGATAAAATAATATCCATTGCCCTAAAGCGACTTTGAAAACCTCAATCATAATACTAGTTATTGATAACCATAGTAAAACTCCAGCCATGTTGGCTATTAAAGATTTGAATAATATACCCAATGATTTATAAGCGCATGATTCCAATGGCACAATCCAAATATATACTGGCGACTTATAGTCGAAAGCCAGGCCGGGTCAATAAACACCGGATTATAATTGATTGTATGCTGATGACTTATAATCGAAAGCCAAGCCGGGTCAATAGACACCAACAATCTTTTCACTTTGTACGACCGACTTATAATCAACAGCCAGATCGGGTCAATAAACACCGTATTAACATAAACCTCATCAAAATAAACCGCCAAAAGAAAGATTTTAGAAGAAAACATGCAAAAAAGGCGAGGCTTTTCATGGGCTACCAGGCCACTGAGTTAAACCATTTTGCAAAGCCTTATAAGATGGACCTCACATTAACCAATCGTCATTTTAACTATGACAAGTTCAAGGTCTTTATAAGATTGACTTGTCAAACGTTCGACGGGTCTTACCAGGATTACCTGGGCGGAGTGGCTTACTTAAAAAGGTAGGACAACCCGGGGTTTTAGGTGAATACAACTAGATTCCAAGCCTGGCTTTTATAGCCTATTACAAGGTTATAGACTCTTTGTTCTTGTAGAAGCAAAGAGCCCCCGAGCAATATTTTGAGTTGTGCTCAATGGGTGCCTATGTTTGAGTTGTGCTTTTGCAACACTCTCTTTGGCCCCTGTTGACTTTGGGTAGTAAGCCCCCAAGTTTTTTTTGTGGCCAATAAGCCGGATCAAAGGGTAATCGTAATTTCACTCAATGAGCAGGAAGCCCCCATGTGATCAATAATATGATAAGACAATAAGGCAGGATAACCCATGTTTGAACCGCGCATCATGGCAACAGGTTCTCTTCGGCAACCTTTAACTTTGCAAGAGATAAATTCTTCTTGAACCAGAATTTTAAACCGGATTTTGAGAGCTTCAAAGCTTTGTGGGAGACATCTTTCCCTTGAGCCGTATTTAAACCGGGATTCTTCTTTTTTAAGCCGGAAATTTTCTGGCGGCCTTTAAATTTGCACCAATATAGCGGTTTAGGGTCATGCATTAGATAACTTTGCAAGCCGGAGTAATTGCTCTTTTGAAGAAAATAATATGTAATATAAAATACGGGATGGATTTCACCTGATATGTCAGGCCAGTGATTATCCACAGTGGAGTTGATGATCACCATAGTGAAGCTGAAATCAAGCACGACCGAGTTGGCCATGAGAGCGGATATATGAACCGGTTGCGGCATTATAAGTTGGTGCAGATGTTTGAGTTAATCGCATGTGCGGTCCCAACAAGTTGATGTGAATCAAACTGCACGGGCGGCGGCTTGCACACACCTGATCAACAGCAAGCGGGCGTGGATGCCGGTGCATGATGATGCTAACATACACTCCATAGGCACAGTATGGCACCACCTTTATAATGAATCTTTGTCCTGCACACATAAAAAATATACGGACCAAAGTAGTTGTTCTCTGATGAAAATAATATGTGTTAATAAAATGGATTCAGATAGATATCACCTGATTTACTCAGACCCCAGATGATCCGCCTGTAGCATCCGTACATATCCTGGTGATGTACGGCCCATCGGTGCAAATAGATAAATCTGACAATCAGCCACTATTTGTTTTCCTCTTGTGAGTCCTATAAGGCCCCTCCCTTTTTTTCAACTGGCCACACTTATCCCTTCATCAGCCGATATAAAGGTGCACGGGGTGTGGACGGGTCATCGTACATATAGAGCAGGCGTTTTGAGCGAGACCTGGCGGTTTAGAACGGGGCGGTTCACGACCGAAGACAAGGCGAGGCCCACGGCTGTGGATGAAGCGGACTGCGGCATTGGTCTTGATCCGGCAAGGCGGTTTGGGGACGAGCGGATGAAGCGAGGCCGTGACCCGGGGCGATGCGGCACCACAGCTGTCGGGGATATACCCCACGGTATGACCCGGCCGGAGATATGACCCGGCTGGGACTTGATGTTTCATTGGTGACCCGACAGACTATAAGCCGGCGGGAACAGTTAAGCATTGTAAGCTGGCAGACACAGTCATATAACCCGGCAGATACAATCATGTAACCCGGCAGACACAGTCATGTAACCCGGTAGACACAGTCATGTAACCCGGCAGACACAGTCATATGAGCCAGATAGTTAAGCAGACAGTTAAGTCAGACAGTTAAGCCGGACAGTTAAGCCAGATGGTTAAGCTGAACAGTTAAGCCAGACAGTTAAGCCAGACAGTTAAGCCGGACAGTTAAGCCAGACAGTTAAGCCAGATGGTTAAGCCGGACAGTTAAGCCAGATGGTAAGCCAGATTGTGGGTTAACAGTTAAGAAGCCCGAAACATTAAAGAAAGCCCATGGAGAGAAGCCCATGGGGAGAAAACAGAATAGTTAAGTCTTAAGTCCGAATTGGACTCTACATGTAACCCGCCCCTTTAACATATATAAGGAGGGGCGGGGCACCCCAAGAGGGGGAAGTTGAATAATCATTAAGTCTAGACACAACTAGGAGAGCCGGAGTTACGACGACTCCCTCATGATGATAATGAGACCTAGCCACAAACAGCATGTAGGGTTGTTACTGGATGATGTTTTCCAGGGCCCGAAGCTGTCTAAATCTTCGTCTTGCGTGTTGTGTCTCTCGATTCCGATCAACCCCTTCAAGCTACTACATAAGTGCGCTGGCCTCACGACTAAGTCCTCACACTAGGACATCTACCGTGACATTTCCACGATAGTTGGCGCCCACCATGGGGCCCGCGCACGGTGGTGTTGAGTCCTTGGAGGGATCTTTTTTAAGGATTGAGAAGTTCACAATTTTTCGGATGAGAAAAGACCTAGCTTGGAAGGATTAGCATCAGTTCCAAGTTCACCAGTCTAGGTTTATAATTGGTGGGATTTTATGTCAGAGAAGAATTAGAGTTGTGGTTGATCCGCCACAATTGCTTGTCATGTGATTTAGTATTTGGATATTTTTTTACAAAAACACTAATACCCACACGTGTGGGCGTTTGCATCTCGCCCACACGCGTGAATCTGCGTCCGTTTGTGAACGCACGAATCTTGGCATGTTTCTAGTCCCACGTAGGACTGGGCTAGTGTGTGGGCATTCACCCGGTCGCCCACACGGCCGTTTCATCACACGGGCGGGGTTGGTGTGTGGGCGTTCAGCAGTTCGCCCACACGTTACTTTCCACTCACGCACAAGGGCTGGTGTGTGGGCATTTGCCATCTCGCCCACACGCCCGTCTCATCTCCCACACCCGAGTTGCCACTTGCCATGTGTTTTGCAGTGTACATGGCAACTGCCCTAGTGTGCTTTATAAGCAGGTGGCAACTCTCTCTTTTTTTTACTCAAACATGTCAGTTGCCATGTTTTTTGCAGGGTACACGGCAACTGCCCTAGTGTGCTTGTAAGCAGATGGCAACTCTCTCTTTTTTACCCGAACATGTTATTTTGTCATGTCTTTTTGTAGCGCTACACGACAACTGCCTAGTGTTAGTAGGTGGCAACTCCTAAGGTTTTCAAATCATGGCAACTGTAGTAAAATCAGACCATACATGGAAACTGCCTAGTGTTAGTAGGTGGCAAACCCCTAACGTTTTCAACTCATGACAACTATAGTAAATCAGACCATACATGGCAACAGCCGCAGTTGCCCAAAAATGGCATCTGGAACTTTTGACATGAGATGGCAACCGCAATTGAGCAACCATGACAACTATAGTTGTTCGACATGGCAACCGTAGTTCAGCGACATGGCAACTGTAGTTAAACGAACATGGACGGGGGTCTGGACCATGGCAACTGCGGGCGCGCGATGACTGTCACGTGGGACGTGTGGGACCACGAGGTACGAGGTCTGACGTACGGGGCATGTGGGTGTTATCTATTTCGCCCGCACGCACACGTGTGAGAAGGATAGGGAGGGAAAAAAGATGTGCGGGCACTACTTATTTTTGCCCACACATAGGTGTGTGGACTGTTCTTCTTATACACCACACAAAATGTGTGAGCAGACCCCCTAACACCCACACGTGTGGCACTTATCGGCGTCTTTTTTTAAATCGCCGAGACCGACAAGTGTTTGCTGCTGATTCAACTAGTACACAGCAATGGAAATTGATTTCTGTACGGACAGTCTGCCGAAGAAGGAAAGCAAGAGAAACAATTTACGATCCGTAGGCGGTTTGACCACAGATTCAATCTCCAAACTGCCCCTGCCAGGGCCGCTGAGTCACCCTCGCTTGACCTGAAGACGAGGCCTTTGATCGTTCGTCTCCAGGTCGTATTCTGAGTCGCTGGCCCCGCCTTGACGTCCCTTTAAACTACAGCCGCCCTCTGCTGCCTCCATCACTGGGCCGGTCCGACCAAGATGCTTCCGTCGCCGCTGCGCTCGGCGAGGCCTTCTTAAACTGCAGCCAGGATAAAACAGAAAGGAAAAATTAGAGGCAACGATTAATAATTTTAAAAAGAAAGTTAGAAGTCGCCGACCGCGTTCGGCAATAGATGTGAAGGGAAAAAGTGATAGATCCATTGATCCATCAGTACGAGAGAAAAGTCAAACCAATGACAAATTGAAGGAGGATTCGATCATGGGCACACGACAACTCCAAGCCATTTTCAACATTGTGCTGGCCGTACCCGCTCCGCTGTGGTCGTCTGCCTCCGCTCCATCTCCGCCTCCCGCGGTTTCCGAGCGCTCCACAGCTCCACTGTCGCCACAAGCCGCCGGCTTCGTCCCCGCGCCGGCTCAATGCTCCGGTTCAGCTCACTTCCAAGCCAGTGTGCTCCTCTGCTGAAGCTTGCCACGGCCCTGTCGACCAGTCGCCTGCACGCCTATGTCAAGTCGCCGGTCTCGCTCGTCTCCAAGCCGCCCCCGGTGCGGCATCCCGCCTCTGCGTCGACAAGCCGCCAGCAGCGCCGCCACGGATGCCAATTCGCCCTCGCCATGAACCTCCGGCCTCGGGACCGCCTTGGATGGCCCTTGCCACTACCTCAAATTGGCCGCCGCTCTGCTAACGCTTCCCC
Organism: Triticum urartu; assembly: GCF_003073215.2. Taxonomy (NCBI): domain Eukaryota; kingdom Viridiplantae; phylum Streptophyta; class Magnoliopsida; order Poales; family Poaceae; genus Triticum; species Triticum urartu. The sequence continues at coordinate 308,458,378 of NC_053022.1, forward strand.
GCCTTAGTTCATAGCTGAGCCGCCCCGGCCGGGCGTCCATGCTCCGCCTTTGCTGTGGTCTGCGCCGAGCTGCCGCGCAACTCCACCCTGAGTCATTGACCTTGGCGTTAAGCCCCCGTTGTTGAGACGCCTCGATCTCGCTCCAAGTTGCTACTGTCGTTGAGCCGCCGCTGCCTTGCTGAGCGCCCGGGGCCCGACCGCTGCTACGCTTGTGAGCCGCCGCTGCTCATCTCCCACATCCGCGAGTCGCTGCGCTTCCGCTCCATCCGCGTGCGTCACCCTTGTTGTTTCTGTGGCCACGGTCGGCGGCCTCCGAGCACCGCCTCTGCCGCTGGGCTGATTGGTCGACGCCCTTGAGCCGCTGAGCTCCTCCACTGCGGTGGCTGTGTTGAGGTGCCCCCGCTGGTCCGGCCTAGAGCCGGCCTCGAACCACCCCGCCGGTGCGTGATCTCCGGCAAGTCGCCAAGCCCCTCTGTCCAATATTCACATCGCTGGCTCACTGCTGCTCGCTTCGCCGGCTGCGTCGAGTTCTCAGCCGCCACCTGTGAGTCGCCACCTTGCCAGGTCGCCGTTGTGCTTCACCTTCCCGGAGTCAGCTCTGGTCGAACGACCGCGCCACAGTCGCATCAAGTCGCCAGCCTGGCCGCTCCTCCGCCGTTCACATATGCTGCCCTGAGCCGCCGATGCATGTCGCCGCGCGTCTGAGCCGCCCTTCAATTAAAGTTGTCGAGGCCGTGACCCGCCGACGCCACCGCTGAACCGCCTCTGCTGCGACCTTGCCAAACAGCCGGCCCGCCTCCACTTCGACACTGAATCACGCAGCTCCGCCTCACTCGTTTCTCCTTTTGCTGTGCCGGCCCGGCCTCAACCCGCCGTCCACGCGCTTGGACAAAGTCGCTCTCCGGCCGGATTCGGTGTACCCAGCTCGGCCTTGCCTCTAAGACGCCGCGCCCAGTGGCTTCAAGCCACCGTCTCCATCGCCTGTCTTGCTGACGCACCTGTGACGCCCCCGATTTAATCGTACACTAATCATACACGCAAACGTATATGATCAACATCAGGCACTCACAAGAAGATATCACAACACAACTCTATAAATAAAATAAGTCATACAAGCATCATATTACAAGCCAGGGGCCTCGAGGGCTCGAATACAAGAGCTCGATCATAAACGAGTCAGCGGAATCAACAATATCTGAGTACAGACATAAATTAAACAAGTTGTCATAAGATGGCTAGCACAAACTGGGATACAGATCGAAAGAGGCGTAGGCCTCCTGCCTGGGATCCTCCTAAACTACTCTTGGTCGTCGTCAGCGGGCTGCACGTAGTAGTAGGCACCTCCCAAGTAGTAGTAGTCGTCGTCAACGGTGGCGTCTGGCTCCTGGGCTCCAACGTCTGGTTGCAGCAATCGGGTATAGAAAGGGGGAAAAGAGGGAGCAAAGCAACCGTGAGTACTCATCCAAAGTACTCACAATCAAGGAGCTACACTACATATGTATGCATTGGTATCAAATGGAATAAGGGTATCATATGTGGACTGAACTGCAGAAAGCCGGAATAAGGGGGGGATAGCTAATCCTTTCGAAGACTATGCATCTCGTAACCTCCATCTTGTAGCAGGAGAAGAGAGTAGATGGTAAGTTCACCAAGTAGCATCGTGTAGCATAATCCTACCCGGCGATCCTCTCCTCGCCGCCCTGTTAGAGAGCGATCACCGGGTTATATCTGGCACTTGAAAAGGTGTGTTTTATTAAGTAACCGGTTCTAGTTGTCATAAGGTCAAGGTACAACTCCAAGTCGTCCTGTTACCGAAGATCACGGCTATTCGAATAGATAAACTTCCCTGCAGGAATGCACCACATAACCCAACACGCTCGATCCCATTTGGCCGGACACACTTTCCTGGGTCATGCCCGGCCTCGGAAGATCAACACGTCACAGCCCTACCTAGGCACAACAGAGAGGTCAGCACGCCGGTCTAAATCCTATGGCGCAGGGGTCTGGGACCATCGCCCATTGCACACCTGCACGTTGCGAGGGCGGCCGGAGAGCAGACCTAGCAACCTCCATTACAAAGGAAGTTGTGTTACATGGTCCAACCCGGCGTGCGCCGCTCAGTCGCTGACGTCACGAAGGCTTCGGCTGATACCACGATGTCGAGTGCCCATAACTGTCCACGCGTAGATGGTTAGTGCGTATAGGCCAGTGGCCAGACTCAGATCAAATACCAAGATCTCGTTAAACGTGTTATCTTGAAATAACCGCGAACGCCGACCAGGGCCAGGCCCACCTCTCTCCTAGGTGGTCTCAACCTGCCCTGTCGCTCCGCCTCAAAGTAACAGTCGGGGGCCGTCGGGAACTCAGGCCCACCACTACCTGGATGGAGCCACCTGCCCCTTTAGCCCCCATCTCCAAACAGTATCACCGGTAATGTAATAGTGTAAAGTATATAGAATATGCCCGTGATCACCTCCCGAAGTGATCACGGCCCAGTAGTATCGCATGGCACACGGACAAGAGTGTAGGGCCACTGATGGAACACTAGCATCCTATACTAAGCAGTAGGATAGCAGGTAAAGGTAACAACATTAGTAGCAAGGACAGGCTATGCGGCAGTATAGGATTAACTGAAAGCAGTAACATGCTACACTAATGTAATGCAAGCAGTATAGAGAAGAATAGGCGATATCTGGTGATCAAGGGGGGGCTTGCCTGGTTGCTCTGGCAAGGAGGACGTGTCGTCAACACCGTAGTCGAACTGGGGGGTCACCGGCAGTCTCGGGGTCTACCGGAAAGAAGTAACGGAGAGGGAACACAATAAATAACAAAGCAATCAAAGCAACACAAGGCAATACGTGGTGCTAGGTATGCCCTAACGCGGTAGGAGGTGATACCGGTGAAGGGGGGAAAACATCCAAGAAATTATCCCCGGTGTTTCGCGTTTTCAGACAGATGAACCGGAGGGGGAAAGTTGCGTGTTCACTATGCTAGGGATGCGTGGCGGATGAACGGACTGCGTATCCGGATTCGTCTCGTCATTCTGAGCCACTTTCATGTACAAAGTATTTTCATCCGAGTTACGGATTATTTTATATTAATTTTCAAGGTTTTAAATGATTTTCTAATTTCTGGATTTAATTTAATTCGAAATTATATTAGTATTTAAATGCTATGGGTACACAGGAAGTGTACACAGAAGTGTGCACCTAGGCTGACAGGTGGGGACTGTTGACTAAGTCAACTGCCAAGTCAGCAGAGGCTGACGGGTGGGCTAGGGGATGCTGACTCAGCGGTCAATATGTCACTATTGACTAGTCAAACAGGCAGGTGGTGGGCCACCTGTCAGTGCCACATGTATTTAACAGGTATTTCTCTTAAAGTCTCTCTAATTAGCTGGCGGGGCCCACATGTCATACTCTAGTTTATTATTTTCAAAACAGTGTTAGTTTAGTGGGTGGGCCCCTGGCGTCAGTGAGTGATTAGGGGGAAATTACTGGCTAATGATAGCCACATCACCGGATTAGCGCCGGCAACGAGCTACAGAGCGACGGCGGTGCTGGATCTCACCGGAAACGGCGCACAGGGGATCGTTCATCGTGCGGGTGGGCTCCCTAGAACGGTCGCAGTGCGGCGCGTCCGGCGGTGGCGGTGGTGTGGCAGAGCGGGCGTGGGGCGCACAAGGGGAGGGGCGAGCGGCAGGCTGCGGGCGCTGGCTTGGCCGCAGCCGGAGGCGGAGCAGAGCGGGGGGGAAGTAGGGGCGCGATGACTGCGGTCGCCGGCGGCAGCGGTGAGGGAGGAGAAGCAGGGGTGCGCGAGAGTGGGTGCGGGGAAGGCAATGGCAGCGGGCGGTGCCGGTGGCCGAGAACCAGGGAAGAGAGAAAGGGAGGCCGGAGCTCACGGTGGGGTCGTAGGGTCTTACGCAGCGGGGCGCGAGGTGGAGGTTGGAGACGACCGGGCGACGGGGTCGGGGCAGTCTGGCACGACGAGGTGCAGGCCGTTGGGGAGGAGGACGGGGATGCAAAGCGTCGGATCCGGCGAGAAGTGACGGCTGTCTGGGGCGGTGATCCAGTGCGAGGGGCGACGGGCGGTGAGCGACCGCATCAGGGGCGGGGCATGCGCCCGATCCAGATCGCGCGGGGAGGGGGAGAGGAACGAGGAGGGGAGTGGGTGTCGTGTGTAGTGGGGGGTTAGGGTTTCTGGGAAGTGGGGTAGGTGTAGTGGGGGTGTTGGGCCGGCCTGGTGGGGTGGCCGACTGGGTCGAGGCCCGGTGGGGAAGCGGGGGTTCTTTTCCCCCTTTCTCTTTTGTTTTCTGTTTTGTATTTTCCTTCTATTTTATTTATTCTCCCTTTTTGTTTTCTTTTATTTCTAAAACGGTTATAGTTTTCTAAAATACACAAATGGTTCCTTAATTAGTATTATTATATTTACTACTGCCACATCAATTTGGGTAACTAAATAAAATAGTTTTGTAATTATTTATCATTTAAAGGTATTTAAATAATAGTTTTTACTATTGCTTTATTATCATTTGAATATTTAAACATTTTATTAAAGTGTGGTTTCTCCATTATAATTACCTATGCATTATTTGGCTCACTCCGAACATTTTATTTTAACATTTGAAAACTTTTATTGTTTGCTTTATTTTGAATTTGAATGAGTTTCGAACTAACACGAGATTAGTAATAGTAATCAAGGTGACGTGGCATCGTTAGCGCGGGATTACTGTAGCCTAATTATTCAGGCGTCACAGCACCCAATGAGGGGAAGCTTTAAACCCGAGGGAATAAAGAAAGAGTCAGGCTGCTAAAAATATATGGTTAACATGACCCGGAGGGTCCTTTCTGAGCCTCCCGATGCCCCGTTAAATCGCCTTGCCACTACCAAGTCGCCATGCCTGTGGTCCCGAGCCGCTAAGTTGCTTTACTATTCACCTGCTCAGCTTCCTCCCCGTCGCCGGTTCTGCCCACACCGCTCTACTCTATGCTCTGCGCTGCTCATCTTATGTGGACAAGGAAAATAAAGGAGGAGGAGAAGTTGACCCGGTGGGTAAAAAGAAGCTGTGGCAATATCTAGCAGGATCCTCGAGGGGGTCAACGAGTAAAAATACTCTTGATTTATATGGATCAAAGGGAATTCAGTAACAATGCTGAAAGATTGTTTACGGACGTTACATATGGATCATCTGTCGTCCGGGCAAATCAGGTGATATTCATCTAAGTCTACTTTATTAGTACATATTATTTTTCTTTGAGAACAATTACTCTCGTTTGTGCAATTTCATATGCAGAAAAATTTCCAAGCTATGGCCCTTGCCTACACCGGACGGGTCAATGGACAGGGTCAATTATAACTTGCCGAGATTCAACATATTCTAGCAACCCACTGGTCGTATCATGGTCAAGCATGGAGAATCTCAAGACAACTCCTCGAGTCGCCTTAATACTTGGGGGCTACAATGGCATGACTCGGCAAAATTGGCCAGTATCAATAATCCAGAACTCCATGTCATTTGAGGGAAAAAATAACCCGGACCCGGAGACTACTGCTATATTGATAAGAATTTAAGGCCGTCAGAAAAGTTCCGGTTCAAAATGAAGAATGTCGGTTTAAAATCCGGCTCAAGTTCGAGTTTTCAGGAAAAATTACAGGGACCAAAGGGAGTTTGTTGCACAGCACAACTCAAACATAGGCACCCGGCGAGCACAGCTCAGAAATATATCATTTGGGGGCTTCCTGTTCAAACATAGGTCGTATTCGAACCAAAGAGAACATAGCTGTCGGTACCCTTTTGATCGGCGCAATGCCAAACTCACTAGGGGGCTTCTTGATCATATTCGAATCATAGCTTAACCCCTTTTGGGTCTGACTTGGATCGTATTCGAATATGGGTCGTTAAAAACCTCTCAAGGTCATTTGGGGGCTTTCTGTTCAAACATAGGTCGTATTCGAACCAAAGAGAACATAGCTGTCGGTACCCTCTTGATCGGTGCAACGCCAAAGCCACTAGGGCTACATGATCGTATTCGAATCCTAGCTTAACCCCTTTGGAACGGTTTATTGATTGTATTCGAATCAGAAGCCTTGATTTTTCTTTCTATTTGGCTTAAGTTTTTTGAAAACAATCTTTGGTTTTGTCTTGAGATCTTTTTGTTCATATCTGAAGCATATATGTGGTTTCGATTAAACCCGGCTTGACTTTGGATGATAAGTCGCCATATATGACAATCATAAACATTTGGAAGTTTTGGCTTCTGAAGATTGGGTTATCACCCTTACTGCACAGGTATCTTAAACCGGTAGTACGATTCAATATCACAGGAAGCGGTTTTTTAAACCGGATTATATTATTCAAATCTTTAATAGCCAACATGGCTGGATTTTTATTATGGTTATCAATACTTCAATAGCCAATATTATGATGGAGGTCTTCAAAGTCGCTTCAGCGCAATGGTTATTATTTTATTAATGGACATGATTTATTTTTACAATGGAGGGAATAGTCCCGAGTCGCTACAGGCTTATGACCCGGCACTTGGGGGCTACATTATTCAAATTGAGATTACATCAAATGTGCAAGTCCCATGTCACAGCAGCATGCACCATGGCACTTGGGGGCTAATGTAAAGCCATTTTTGATCAACTTATTGAAGACCCGACTCATCCCATTGTAATGAGCCGGCCCTTGGGGGCTACCAATTGCTCCTGTCAAAAATTCAAGGTACACAAGCCTCAATCCATTATATTGAAAGATCCACTACTCAGTTGGTAGAGTACAAAGCTCTTAACCTTATGGACATGGGTTCAAGCCCCATGGGGGAGATTACATCATATGATGTTATTATCAATGAATTATATACAAAGTCCCAGCTCAGTATTATCTTACTAAGCGGGCCCTTGGGGGCTACACTGGTTGAAGTTTTTATGAGCATAAGGCAATTACAAGTCCCAGGTTGTTGCAAGCATGACAACCCGACACTTGGGGGCTACATATGTGGAATATTCAGTTTTGACTAGTGACTGAGATGGACAATCTGGATTTCTTCAAGGTTGCAACACTTATATTGAAACAAGTCTTAAGCTATCACTATGTTTCTCCTCTTAAGACTTGGGGGCTACAGGTAATATGGATATGAGGGAGAGAAATCTTCAAAATTCTCAGTTTTAACCCGGCGTCGGCAACAATTAAGTCGGCATTGTCTATTTATAACTCGGCAACTTTTTCATCTTTAAGCCGGTTGAAGGTCACATGAGTATTTCAAAGACCAATATTTTTAAGCATGGGGACCTGAGTCAAATGAATTATTTTTCAGTCTTTCTTTGTGAGAAACCAACGTCAGCAAATTGATTATGAAGTTGGCTATTGACCTGGATTTTCTGGAAGAAGGAAATGACAAAGACTTAAGGATGTTCAGGTGCCGGCTTACAAGAATATTTAACCTGGAGCATAACCTGTTAAAATTGTTCTTGTGTTTTGTTTTACAGGATCAGTTTAACATGGATGATTCCAAATTAAACTGGGGGCTAATGTCGGGGATATACCCCGCGGTATGACCCGGCTGGGACTTGATGTTTCATTGGTGACCCGGCAGACTATAAGCCGGCAGGAACAATTAAGCATTGTAAGCTGGCAGGCATAGTCATATAACCCGGCAGATACAGTCATGTAACCCGGCACACACAGTCACGTAACCCGGCAGACACAGTCATGTAACCCGACAGACACAGTCATATGAGCCAGATAGTTAAGCAGACAGTTAAGTCAGACAGTTAAGCCGGACAGTTAAGCCAGACAGTTAAGCCAGATGGTTAAGCCGAACAGTTAAGCCAGATGGTTAAGCTGGACAGTTAAGCCAGATGGTTAAGCCAAACAGTTAAGCCAGATGGTAAGACAGATTGTGGGTTAACAGTTAAGAAGCCCGAAACGTTAAAGAAAGCCCATGGACAGAAAACAGAATAGTTAAGTCTTAAGTCCGAATTGGACTCTACATGTAACCCGCCCCTTCAACATATATAAGGAGGGGCGGGGCACCCCAAGAGGGGGAAGTTGAATAATCATTAAGTCTAGACACAACTAGGAGAGCCCGAGTTACGGTGACTCCCTCATGATGATAATGAGACCTGGTCACAAACAGCATGTAGGGTTATTACCGGATGATGTTTCCCAGGGCCCGAAGCTGTCTAAATCTTCGTCTTGCATGTTGCGTCTCTCGATTCCGATCAACCCCTTCAAGCTACTACATAGATGTGCTGGCCTCATGACTAAGTCCTCACACTAGGACATCTGTTGTGACGTTTCCACGACAACGGCGGCGACTCAGGCTGCAGCAAAACGGCGGGCGGCAACTTGATGCAGGGATAGCCTAACGCCCACGGAGCTAGAGGCGGCCGTGATGTTAGTCAGCAGCGGAGACGGCTTGGAGGGCCCCGGCGAGTCTGCGATGGAGAGGCGGACCGGCGACGCTCCAGTGGCAGGTGGAGCGGAGAGGCCGCGGGAACGAGCCACGGAGGGGTCGACGACGACGGATCAGAGGTGACGCCGACCCAGGGAAGCAGCGCGGAAGCCGGGTCAGCAGCAGTAGAGGCCGGATCAGCAGCATTAGAGGCCGGGTCGAGGTGGCTCAGAAACCCATCGAAGCCGGTGAGGCTCGACAGAGCTGCGGCCCCGTGGTGGCAACAACAGCTCAAGGCCTGTCACGGCGAAGGTGAACGGCGTCCGGCCGCAGCGGCGACTTAAGGCCGAAGCCAGCTAAAGTGGAGGCGGCGGCTGACCGGCGAGCGGGACGGCACATGCGCAGTCGGAAGCGGCTCGGCGCTGCTCAGCCAATTTTGGAAGGGCGAGACCGGCTCTGCACCAGAACCGCAACGGCTCGGACATCTGCAGCTATGAGGCCGGGCGGCTGAGGCGCGACGAGGTCCGACAGCGACTCGGACGAGAGGCGATTTCCACGGAAGTGGTTCAGGATCAGGCAAGGCTCGACGGCGATTCAGAGCAGAAGCAAAATCTCTGAAAACCGCAGGCAGCTCAGAGTCAGGGTTGCACAAGCAGCGATTGGGAACGATGGCAGGTCACGACGGGTCACGGCCTCGGCGGCTCTCCCACTGTAGTTGATGCAAGTGACGGCTCTCCAGCTACAGCAAGATGGAGATGGGCGGTTCACCACGAGGCGATGGAGGCGGCGTCCAACTCGGAGTTCAGCGGGGGCGACTTTATAACCGAAAGAGGTTGGCTCTGCGGAGAGAGGTCGGGGCGGTTCAACGGCGCGACCACCCGGTGGCGAGTCAGAGTCAGAGGACGACGGAGGTGGCCAGCGATTCGCTAGCGAGGCGGAGGCACGATGGCGCCTCTGAGCAGTGCGGTCGTGGCCGCGGTGATACAGCAGCCCAAGGCGGCCACTTGAAACGGAGGCAAAGCCAAACCGGGGCTAGTAACCCATGTGAACGGGCGTTGTGAGCCGCCGCTGATGGAATTTTTCTCATCAGTTTTTGTCTTTCGTGACTAACACTTGGACTCAGTCAATGCATTGCTGCAATTTTTCTTCTTGAGAGTAGCAGCGATCATGGATGCAGGAATTGCAATTTGCGGTGAGCAGATCAGTTCGGGGCAGTTTTGTACGGCAGCGAGCTGGCTGGGCAACTCATGGTCGGGCTGACCCACGGCAGAGAGAGGAAGCAGGCGGGTCAATGAGGTGAGGAGATGTCGCGGCTAGCTCGGAGCGGGTAAGGCTGCTGCCAATGCATGGGTGCTTAGATGAGGTGCTAAGCACATTAAATAGCTTAGCAACTATACTCCCCAATGCATAGATGCTTAGCTTATGGTTGCTAAGCTTGCTTCATTTAATGATTTAGCAACTAAAGCTCTTCATGTATTGGTGGGTTCCCTTCTTTTAGATGTTTTGCCTAGGTTCACGTGCTTACATTGGTTCTTCCTAGGATCACCACACTCATCTCTCTCCTTTTAAATAACTTGCCACATCAGATTTTTTGCCTACGTGGAAGGCTTAGCACCTGTACAAGGTGGAGCATTGGGAGGGGCCTAATCCGGGTCATAATCTTCTCCTCCTTCAACTGCTAATAGCTTAGGAAAACCCCCAGATGACGGTATTAGGTTTATCCTGTGAAGAAGCGGCTCCCAAAATTAATTAGATCTCGAACGACGAGCTGCAACTAACGCATACTAATTCACCATGGCACTTTTGATCATGTGTAGCCGGATGATATTGAGACCAGAATGGTTTTGACCAGAGGCAATCTGGTTTCAGATGATAGAACTTTTCCATTAAAAAAATTTGGCGACTTGACAGCTTGCTGGATCACCGTCAGGCTCGGCGGATCGTAAGACAGCTGCCACCGACACGCATAGACACGGCAACTCGGACTTTTCTAGTGTCATCAAGGCGGGTCATCATGTTGGCGAGTCATCAAGGCAGGCCATCACACCCTTCTCCAGATTGTGGCTGACTTGAATAATCCATCTTCGAATCTTTTTTGAACGAGCAGGCACTCGTGAGATATCGGTTTGATCCGACGCATTCCTTTCAGGTCTGTGCTGAGTCTTTCTTCCTCTAGAAAATTGCAAACTTCTCGATCCCTAGGAGAGATCCCTCCAAGAACTCAACACCACCGTGTGCAGGCCCCATGGTGGGCGTCAACTGTCGTGGAATAGTCACGGCAGATGTCCTAGTGTGAGGACTTAGTGGTGAGGCCAATGCATCTATGTGGTAGCTTGAGAGGGGTTGATCGGAATCGAGAGACGCAACGCAAGACAAGGGTTTAGACAGCTTCAGGCCCCGGGAAACATCATCCGGTAACAACCCTACATGTTGTATGTGGCTAGGTCTCATTATCATCACGAGGGAGTCGCCGTAAACCGGCTCTCCTAGTTGTGTCTAGCCTTAAAGATTATTTTCTTCTCCCCCCTCTTGGGGTGCCCTGCCCCTCCTTATATAAGTTGAAGGGGCAGGTTACATGTAGAGTCCAACTCGGATTAAGACTTAAACTATTCTGACTTCTCTTCATGGGCTTCTTAACGTCTTGGGCTTCATAACGGCTCAGGCTTCATAACGGCTCGGGCTTACTAACCCCAGGCGACTCTGTCTGCCGGGTTATGACTCCTGCCGGTTTATGATTGTCTACCGGGTTATGACTCCTGCCGGTTTATGATTGTCTACCGGGTTATGACTCCTGACGGTTTATGATTGTCTGCTGGGTTATGATCTGACTTAACACCTGCCGGGTTATCATCTGACTTAACACCTACCGGGTTATCATCTGACTTAACACCTACCGGGTTATCATCTGACTTAACACCTGCCGGGTTATCATCTGACTTAACACCTGTCGAGTTATCATCTGACTAACACCTGCCGGTTTACCAAGTCCCATCCAGGCTATAACTCCGGTCGGGTCATACCGTGGGGTATATCCCCAACACATGCGCTTAGTTCTCGGGAAGCTCAGGGAACACCAGCTATATGCCAAGTTCAGCAAGTGTGAGTTTTGATTGAAGGAAGTTGGATTTCTTGGACATGTTATATCAATAGAAGGTATAGCAGTCGACCCTACCAAGGTTCAGTCTGTCACTGAGTGGTTGGCATCCACCTCAGTTGGAGAGATCCACAGTTTCTAGGACTCGCAGGATATTACAGGAGGTTCATTGAGAATTTCTCCAAGATTGCGAAACCCATGAAAGAGTTGTTGAAGAAGGACACCAAGTTCAAATGGACCGAAGATTGTGAGGCCAGTTTTCAGGAGTTGAAGAAACGTTTGGTTACAGCCCAGTGCTGATTCTACCAGATATACACAAGGAATTCCAAGTTTATTGTGATGCTTCTCGCTTAGGACTTGGAGGTGTACTTATGCAAGACGGAAGAGTTGTTTCATATGCCTCACGGCAGCTTCGAGCTCATGAGTTGAATTATGCCACACGTGATTTGGAGTTAGCAGTAGTAGTGCATGCACTCAAAACCTGGAGACATTTTCTGATTGGAAACAGATGTAATGTATACACGGATCACAAGAGTTTAAAGTACATTTTCACATAGAAGAAGTTGAATCTCAGGCAGAGGAGATGGTTGGAGCTCATAAAGGATTATGATATGAAGTTGCATTATCATCCAGGAAAGGCCAATGTCGTAGCAGACGCTTTGAGCCGCAAGAGTTATGCCAATACCCTTGTAAGCGGAGGATTACCGCAGGAGTTAGTTGACGATCTCAAGGAACTATGTTTGGAGATAATTCCAAGATGTTTTGTTGCAACAATGGAGGTTCAGTCTACATTATTGGGAAAGATTCGAGAAGCTCAAAAGGATGATAAGGAAATCGCTGAGATAAAGGAGAAGATGAGCAAAGGAAAAGCCAAAGGTTTTCGTGAAGATGAGCACGAGACTTTATGGTTTGAGGATCATGTATATGTGCCCAATAATGCGGAGATCAGGAAGCTCATGACTTGCCATACTCGATTCACCCCGGAAACACCAAGATGTATTTGGATTTGAAGGAACGTTTCTGGTGGACAGGAATGAAGAAGGATATTGCCGAGTATGTAGCAGTATGCGATGTATGTCAGAGAGAGTAGGCAGAGCATCAGAAGCCAGCAGGATTATTACAGCCTATGTCGATACCCGAATGGAAGTGGGACAAGCTTGGCATGGATTTCATTACAGGATTACCCAAGACACGATCGGGATATGATTATATCTGGGTAGTAGTTGATCGCTTGACCAAGGTAGCTCACTTTATCCTAGTGAAAACCACCTATACAAGCGCGAAGTTGGCCAAGATATATATGACCACGATAGTATGTCTGCATGGAGTTCCGGGGACCATCGTATAAGATAGAGGGACACAGTTCACCTCGAAGTTTTGGAATCAGTTGCACCAGACTTTGGATACTAGGCTAGAGTTCAGTACAGACTTTCATCCGCAGACAGATGGACAGACCGAGATAGTCAATCAGATTTTGGAGGACATGTTGAGAGCTTGCGCGCTAGATTATGGATCTAGTTGGGATAATAATTTGCCTTATGCAGAGTTCTCCTACAACAACAGTTATCAAGCTAGTTTGAAGATGGCACCTTTTGAAGCCTTGTAAGGAGATGCAGGACACCGTTAATGTGGGATGAAGTTGGAGACTGTCAGTTGTTTGGACCAGATTTGATCAAAGAGTCTGAAGAGAAGGTTAAGTTGATTCGTGATAGACTTAAGGTAGCTCAGTCCAGGCAGAAGAGTTATGCCGATACTAAACGCAAGGAGGTAGTCTACAAGATTGGAGATAGAGCATATCTTCGTGTGTCACCACTCCGAGGAGTTAAACGATTTGAAGTTAAGGCAAAGTTAGCCCCGAGATTTGTAGGACCGTACCGAGTTCTGGAATGTTTGGGAGAAGTTGCCTACAAATTAGAGTTACCCGAATGATTGTCAAGAGTACATGATATGTGCCATGTTTCCTAGTTGAAGAAGTGTCATGCTGAGATGGCCGATATTCCTCTAAGAGATACAGTGCCCCTGGAAGCAATTCAGTTGGAGAGTGATATGACCTACGAAGAGAAACCCGTCAAGATTCTCGAGTTTGCCAGCCGAGTTACCCGCAGCAAGGTTATCAAATTTTGCAAAGTTCAGTGGAGGCACCATACCGAGGATGAAGCCACCTAGGAGTGAGAAGAAGACCTACGGAAAGACCACCCACACCTATTTTCTAGCCAACCCGAATCTCAAGGGCGAGATTCATCTTAAGGGGGGTGGGTTTGTAACATCCCAATTTCCAATTTGGATGTTATACATAGGTCATCATATGCATATCATATTTTATTTGCATTTTGGTTGTGATCCTATAAATCTTAAGCAACTCAAGGACGCAAGGAGAGAGTTGGAGATTTCACAAATTTTCATACTTGAATTTTTCTCAAATTTGAAAAGAGGATCAATTTGATTTTAATATTTTTCTCTCCAAATATTTCCAATATTAAAAATAAAAGAGAGAAGATAATATGACTTCTTCAACAGAAAGGAATATTGGAAAATCAAATTTAAAATCAAATTTAAATTTTATTTGGATTTTATTTGCTATTTTATTTGAATTAGAAAAATATGCATTTTTTAAAATTGAATTTTTTAGGTCAGAAAAATGTTCACTTTGTTCTAAATAATAGGTTTAGATGGTGAAAATTGTTTCTGATAATTTTTAGATTTTTTATGTTTTATTAGGAGTTTTCTTCGGACGATTTAAAAAAAACGTTCGCGGCTAAACTGGGCCAGCCCAGCCGCCACCGCCTCGTCCCTGTCCCCGGGACGGCCTCCCGCTCGCCGCCGCCGCTGAGTCCGGCTCGGCCGCGCCTCGCCACCGCCTCGCCCCCTCCTCCAAGCCCCCCCCCCGGGGCCTCTTTAAATAGGGCTGAAGCCCGGCCCCTTCTCCTGCTCAAGCCGCCGCCGCCCCAAGCAGCACCAGCAGCAGCAGCCCGCCGCCACCGCTCGTCGCCACCCGGCGTCGCGCCACTCCGCCCCACAGCCGCCGTCGCCCCGCCACCGGAGCTTCGCCGGAGCCGCCACCGCCGATCCGATCCAATTAGCCGCCGCCGGTTCTTCTCTGCGAACCGGTATAACCGCAGAAAACCGCCACGTTTTTTTAGTTTTCGGTTTTTCCTTTTAGATCGGTTTTATTATTAGGTTAGGTTAGTTAGTGAACATTTGTTCATTTAGATCTGAGAGTGAACGTTTTCGTTCGTTAGTTTCTGTTAGCGAACATTCATTCGTTAGGTTTTTTATTTTTATTTTTAGCCAGGGACCTATTCGTGATTATTTTTATCACAGATCAGTCCTTGATCTTCAAACCTTCGCAATTTTTTGCTCGTTCGTCCAAATCCAATGAAACCAACGCCAAAACTTAAGGTGGCTACTTTAATACATATCTTGGTGGATTGGTTGAGGCACCCTGGAGCACCCAGTGGTTGTCTGGGCACCTGGAGCAATCCAGTGTTATCCTGGGATATCCCGAAGTACCCGTGTGTTCATTCTACGGTTTGCCACCCAGGCTCAAAGGGATCATAAGATTATTCATGCTGGAAACTTCCGTGTGCAGCCACAAGCCATTATGGGCTCTGGCATAGTTGAGTATGTTGCGTGACCTCTTTCAGTGGTAGGCTAGCATATGTAGGGGATGTGGGTAGTACTGTCTACCCAGAGTAAAGAGTTAATGCTTCGGAAATACTGTGTCTCGGTCATCCGTTTCTCAACCACCATGTAGTGTGAGAAATCCAACGGAGGAGATCGAGTCTTGTAGGAAAAAGTGCGCAAACCTCTGCAGAGTGTATAAACTAATCATGGTTAGCCGTGTCCCCGGTTATGGACATCTTGAGTATCTGGTACTTGAATTATTGATTTGATCTCATCACTTTACTTAATAAATTTGTTGGGTTATTACTGTTAATTTAGGATTGATTTGGAGGAACCTTCTCAATGTTTTCAACATACTTTGTAGTTAAATAAAATATATTCCTTTGTTGTAGGGAAAAACTAGCTTTCTGCAAAAATATAGAGCCTCCACCAGCCATATATGCATATAGTTATAGTTGTTACATGTTCTTTGCTCTATAGTGTTATCTTGCCAGCATATTCCATGTGCTGACCTACATAGGCTGCAACTTATTATGTTGCAGAGTTTTGAGACGAAGAGTAAGGTGCGCTAGGTCGTTGTCGTGCACTCAGCTATGCCGTTGGAGTTGATGGACTCATTTTACCTTCGAAGCTTCCGTTGTTATCTTCTTTAGATGGCCTTCAGCCATATTACTGTAATAAGTACTCTCTTTTGGAGACATTCGATGTAATAAGTGTGTGATTGAACTCTGTTATAAATCCTTCGAGTAATGTGTGTGTTAGCATTACTGACCAAATATAGTGTCTGTTCATACTGTCCATGTTTAGTGCTAGTTCCTATTATCTATGTGTAGTGTGCTCCACTCTTGTTAATGCTGATGCTTGTAGGACATGAGCACACAAAGAGTTTAGTGAGGCCCTTGTCATGTCCGAGAGTTAGTTCATGGTGTCCTTTGTCGAGGACTCCTAACCACTCATCGACGACCCAATGCCTCCTGATTCGGATGTATTTGAGGTGTCTCCTATGGTTCCACCATTTGTGGCTAGCTACATCATTTGTGTTGGCTCAGCCCAATGCCACAGCTCATGCTACTACTCAAAAGGTAGCCACAAACAAAAAAGAAGGATGACAGGGGAACTCCATGAAATGGCAGCCGTTCCTGTCGATGCTCGTGCTTAACAAGATGTGTGAAATCATAACCAATGAGGTGAGGACTGACAAGGGCTTCAAGAAGGTCCACTTGAACATTTTTGCAAAGAAGGTGTTCGAGTTTTGTGGGCAGGAGGTCACCTAGGCCCAGTCTACAACCACCTCAGGATGTGGAGAGTGAGGTGGATCATAGTGTCCAAGCTCAAAGACCTGAGCGGCGCTTCATGGGATCAGGAGACCTGCTCAATCGTTTTGGAGGTAGAACACTATCAAGGCCACACCGCGGTTAGCTCACACACCACCTGTTTAAGCCTATGTACCATGCCAATCATAACTAACCACACAACTATCTAACTAACCATGCTGATGTGTTTGTTTCTCAGGCTCACCCCAAGAACAAAGAGCTCCTCAACACGCACATCCAAAACTACAACCAGATGCAGCAGATCCTTTTCTTCGGGCTCGCAACCGGCAAGCATGCCCTGGGCTCCAGGCAGCTGCTTGGTTCGCCTATTCCCGAGTATGCAGACACCCATGAGTCAGAGACCATCGTCCTTGATTGTCCTAAGAAGGATGATGATCATGTTCCTATTCTTGATAGGAAGAGTAAGAGGGAACCCTTAATGGATGACGAGCTGACCGTCTTCAGCAACATGACCCGGGCTGTCAAGGATGTCGCAAGCACCATCAGGGAGAGCAAGTTGGTCAACGTCCACCCTGACCTCTACATCGTTGTCATGGACCAAGGTGGTTTCAGCTCAGAGGCTTTGATGAATGCTTTGAGACACGTACTAGACAATAGGTCTCAAGGTGTTGAGCTTGTCGCCATGGCAGACACCACAAGGTGCTCTTTCTCAGGGCCTGGCTGGGCAAGCACTAGTACTAGTGATGCTTCTGGTGGTGGCGAAGGCGTGCATGATCCTCGATGGCGATGACGATGACAATGTATATTTTGTGGTAGCTAGGGCTTGTTAAACTCTTGATGTTGACATGTATATTTTGATGAGGTGGTATAGCAACCCCTCACGTCGATGTTGAACTAGTGGTGGTACGATAACACCCTCTTTTGAATGTGGTGGTAGGATGAACTTGCTATGTCGTACGATCATGCATGCTGACTTATGTTTCATGTCTAGTGTGTTCCATTGCTTGTTGCTTGAATTGCTGCTCGTCTGCCATCAGGGGCGGAGCTAGAGCAAATGTTACTCGATGCATCTCTTTAATATGGTGTTAAAATTTGAAGCAAAGATGTATGAATAAAAGTGTATTTCACGGCTTCTAGTATAGACTTTCGTACACAATAGACGATGTTATATGAAAAAAAAATTAGGCACTAAAATGCTTAGTATAATAATAAAAACAAAAGATAAAATCACTTGAAAAGGGTGCCTTGCATACCCAAATTCCAAAATGCATCATGAAACATGAAGGTTTACTAACCTACGAGATAGAAAAATAGAATGAACTTTCAAGTAGAACATATAAAATGCCCCATGAAAGTATTTAAATGGCTAAAATTTGAGAATTAGCTTTAGTATTTTTTTCTTTCGTGGAACCATGAAATACTCAACCACTTGTGCACGGTATAGAAACCTGTATAAACAAATAAAGTATATCCTAATTAGAAGCTATAATCCTAGAAAATACTCACATTTTGCCAAAACATAGGGATTTAATCTATCGGAATTGCTATTTCACATCTTGATGTAATATACTTACCTCAGCTCTAACCCTCAACCATACGATCAAGTGTTAGAAGATTCATACTGAGGAAAGCCCACGTACGCCCGCGTTTATTTTCCTTGGCGATGTTCGTTTTTCCTGACGAAGGTCTAGTTGTCTGTTATTTATTGGGATGCAAATAAAATGTTTTTGTATTGGACAGGTCCATGAATCCTAACACGCGCGCCTCTCTTGCTTTTCCTTTCACGCAATCGAGTACGGTGTTTCCTATTTGGCGGTTCCTCGCTTCTCTAGTCGCAGCGGGCCAGCCCACTTCCTCCCTTCCTTTTCCTATTAACTTCGCAAAAAAGTGCGCCAAACATGAAGCGAACCCGCGACCCGATTGCTCTATATAAGTTGCGGTCACCAACTTGCCCAGCTCACCTCTTGTGAATAATGACAAGTTTTTCCTTCTTTACTTCTTTCCCATGTTCACTTGATGCTTCTTATACGGTTTTCTTTTTTTAAAATGCGTGAAACTTTTTTCAAATCCACAAACTCTTTCCATTTTTTACAAACATTTTTAAAATCCTTGATTTTTTCCTAGAATTGATGAACTTTTTCAAAATCGATGAACTTTTTCAAATTGGTAATTTTTTAAGAACATTGATGAACTTTAAAAAAAATGAACTTCATTCAAAATTAGTGACTTTTTTCATAATCGATGAAATTTTTATCAAATTCGATGAACTTTAACTTGTGATTTTTTTCAAAATCAATGATTTTTTGAAAATGGTGGACGTTTTTTCAAATTTCTGATCTTTTTCCAAAATTTGATGAAATATTTTTCAAAATGGATGGACTTTTTCAATTTTCATAAAAAATTTAAATATAGTGAATCTTTTCCAATGTTTGAAATTCATGAACTTATTTGCAAATTCTGTGAAATTTTTTCAATTCACATTTTTTAAAATTGGTGAAATTTTTTCACAATCACGAACTATCAAATTGATGAACCTTGTCAAATTCTTTTTTATTTATTTTCGGCTGGTCAAAAGAATTTGAAAATGCGCTAGTTCTTGGGCCGGCTCATGCGAGCAATACATGAGCACTAGTTAGCTAGTAGGGCGCATAAGGCGCCGATTAGGGACTCCCATCCAGTACCCCTTCTTATTTCGGTTCACCTTGTTCTGACTGGTTGGGTTGTTTTTTTTTTTGGAAAAGGGGTGATTCCCCGGCCTCTGCATCAGAAAGATGCATACGGTCATCTTATTAACCAAATAAAGTAGTGTCAACATGGTTTCAAAGGTCTCCACAAATAATAAAAAAGCACAGACAGCTCACACAGAGCCAATAGGGGCTAGAAACATCAACTAGCCGAGGAAAGACGCCACAACCGGCTGGCTAAAAAAATAGATAGGAAATCTAAATGCCTATCCTATTACATGACCGCCATCCAAACCGGTTGAATATATCCCGAGCTACCATCTCCCAGCGGAAAGACCCAGTAACCAAATGCTTCCTGGCCTCCGTCTGGGTGAGTAGCGACCACGAACGGATCAGTGCCGTAGTACGGAATATGACCTGCAAAAAATGTATACATTATATTCTGTTAAAAACCAAATCATTTCTGCAAGTCCAGATAGTTCACAGCAAAGCACAAACTCCAACCCGAATATGTCTCGCTAAGTTAGGCTCAATCCCATTAAGCCATGTCCCAAATAACACATAAACAGAATTCGGTGGATTGATACTAAAAGCAATGTGGACCGTCTGCCAAAGTACCTTGGCTAACGGGCAATCAAAAAAGAGATGTTTGATAGTCTCATCCCGATGACAGAAACTACACCTAGTAGGTCCTGTCCAATTACGCTTTATGAGGTTGTCCTTAGTTAAAATAACTTGTTTATGGACAAACCACATAAACACTTTTATTTTCAAAGGAACTTTGACATCCCAGACATGCTTGGACGTAGGAATGGAGTTTGAATTAATAACATCAATATACATTGATTTAACCGTAAATACTCCAGACTTAGTCAGTTTCCAGCGTAATTCATCGGGTTGTTGTGAAAGCTGGACTTCCATCAATCTCCTAACTAGATGGAGCCATTCTTCCCAACGATTGCCCGCTAGCGTTCGTCGGAACTGAATATTAAGGGGGCTAGATTGAAAGACCGATGCAACGAACACCTCACGTCGTTGAGCAATACGGTATAAAGACGGATATTGGATGGCCAAGGGTGTCTCGCCAAGCCAAGTATCCTCCCAGAAACGTGTACTCGTGCCGTTTTCAATGACAAACTTCGTCCTATTAAACAACGACTGTTTGACTTTCATCAAGCCTTTCCAGAAAGGCGAATCGGTCGGCCTGACAGTAACCTGGGACAAAGTTTTTGTCTGGAGGTACTTGCTGCGTAGGATTTGAGCCCACATAGCATCATTCTTCAATGAGAGCTTCCACAGCCACTTGCTAAGAAGGCATTTATTCTTAACTTCTAGATTCTCAATACCTAGACCCCCTTGGTCTTTTGGTCTACAGATGATGTCCCATTTACCAAGCCGATATTTTCTTTTAAGCTCATCACCCTGCCAAAAGAAACGCGATCGATAGAAGTCCAGTCTCTTCCTAACACCAACTGGGACCTCAAAGAACGATAGGAGAAACATTGGCATACTCGTGAGCACCGAGTTAATCAGGATTAATCGGCCTCCGTATGACATGAGTTTACCCTTCCAACAACTCATTTTTTTCTCGAACTGATCCTCAATGCACTTCCACTCTCTGTTAGTCAACCTACGATGGTGGATTGGAATCCCCAGGTAAGAGAAGGGTAACTCTCCCAACTCACACCCAAACAATTGCCTATAAGCCTCCTGTTCATCTTTGGCCCTACCAAAGCAGAACAACTCGCTCTTATGAAAGTTAATCTTTAACCCGGTCAATTGTTCAAATAGGCATAACACCAGCTTCATATTTCTCGCCTTGGCCAAGTCATGCTCCATAAAGATGATTGTATCATCAGCGTACTGAAGGATGGATACACCTCCATCAATTAGATGAGGTACCAATCCACCTACTTGACCATTTTCCTTAGCCCTTCCTATCAAAATTGCTAACATATCCACCATAATGTTAAACAAGATAGGGGACATCGGATCTCCTTGTCTTAGGCCTTTATGTGTCTGGAAGTAATGACCTATGTCATCATTAATTTTAATTCCCACACTACCTTTTTGCGTAAATGATTCAACCTGTCGGCGCCAGGCTTCATCAAAACCTTTCATATGCAATGACTGTTGGAGGAATGGCCATTTGACCTTATCGTACGCTTTCTCGAAATCCACCTTAAAAATTACTCCATCTAATTTTTTGGAATGGATTTCATGGAGTGTTTCATGCAGGACGACCACCCCTTCAAGGATATTTCTGTCCGGCATGAAAGCAGTTTGAGACTGTTGCACCACAGAATGCGCAATCTGTGTGAGTCTGTTTGTCCCGACCTTGGTGAAAATTTTGAAACTAACATTGAGGAGACAGATCGACCTAAATTGCTCAATTCTCACCGCATCCGTCTTCTTGGGAAGCAGTGTGATAGTCCCAAAATTCAAGTGAAATAATTGAAGCTGGCCAGAGAACAGATCATGGAACATAGGTAGTAAATCCCCCTTAATAATGTGCCAGCACTTTTTATAGAACTCTGCCGGGAATCCATCCGGTCCGGGAGCCTTATTGTTTTTCATCTGCGTAATAGCATCAAACACCTCCTTCTCCGAGAACGGGGCAACCAGAATATCATTATCGGCAGCCGATAGCTGAGGCACATCCTCAGTCCCGGACTCATCGAGGGACACATAATTATCCTCCGGAGGTCCAAACAACTGCTTATAGAAGTCGGTTATATATGTTTTTAGGTTATCCTGGCCTAAAATAGTACCCTCGTCTTGCTCAAGCTGAAAGATACGCTTCTTTCTGTGCTTGCCATTGGCTATCAAATGGAAGAACTGAGTATTCGCGTCCCCTTGGACCACTTTGCGGACTTTAGCACGCAAAGCCCACTTCAATTCTTCTTCGCGGAGCAGTTCTTTCAACCTCTTCTCCGCCTCATTTTTAGCCTGAAGCTCAGTTGACGTTAAGATAGTGGATTCGGCCTGTATGTCCAGGGCCTGTATAAGAGCAAGGAGTCTATCCTTTTCCATCTTATACACACCACTGAGGTGCTTAGCCCAGCCCCGTAAGAAACTCCTCAAATGCCTAATCTTATTCTGCCAACGCTCTAACGCAGTCTTGCCTCCAACACCTCTATCCCATTCCCTGGCAATCAAGTCCAAAAACCCCTCACGTTCAAACCATGACATCTCGAATGAGAAGGTGTTCTTGTTACCCACATGGTTCGGCTTACCTGAGTCCACGAACAATGGGGTATGATTAGATATTCCCCTTGAAAGAGCTTGCACCGTCACCAGAGGGAACTTTTGTTCCCACTCCACGCTCGCAAGAACTCGATCAAGTTTTTCATAGGTTGGGTGTGGCAGAGCATTAGCCTAGGTGAACTTTCTACTAGAAAGCTCTATCTCTCTCAGATCCAAGCTTTCAATAATGGTATTGAACATAAACGATCATCTGCCGTCAAAGTTATCATTGTTCTTCTCCTCTCTCCTCCTGATGATATTGAAGTCACCTCCAACTAAAATTGGAAGCTGTTCTGACCCACAGATACGAACAAGGTCCGCCAGAAACTCCGCTTTAAGCTCGGGCTGTGCGGCACCATACACCGCCACCAAAGCCCAGTTAAAACCATCTATCCTAGACCTGACTCGAAACTTCACCGCGAAGTCGCCCATCACTACACTTCGGACTTCAAGCGAATCGCATCTCACACCTAGTAAGATACCACCCGATCTTCCTCGCGGAGGGAGGCAATGCCAATCAAAATCAATACCACCCACCAGAGAAGAGAGAAACTGGGGCGCAAAGTTATCTCTACCCGTCTCCGATAGAGCAACAAAATCTAACCTCTGCTCTAAAGCTGCCTCAGCAAGGAATCTTCTTTTAGCCAAGTCCTTCAGACCTCTGCTATTCCAAAAAATTCCTCTCATAATTCATCATGGAATTTTTTAGTGGTACGAATCCTAGCACTCCTACGAACTGCGGAATCGGGATAGATCTTCCGTTTCCACTTACGCTTAGGTTTACTAAGCTCCGTCGCCCGGTCCTCATGACCGGGTTCACATATATTACTATCATCATTCTCTAGGGGTATATCATCTTCCTCAGAGTCATGATTGGGGGATGCTAGATCCGCACACAGATTATCGAGCACTCTAACCCCTAACGCATCAATCTCATCATCATTCATTGGTTTAACTGCTGCAAGATTACGAATAGTCTCTAAGGCACGTTCCGCCTCCAAATCTAATAAATCATTCACCGAATTGGTAATCTCACTATCTGTAGCACCTAGTGAAACTCCTAATTGGTTTGCATTATTTATAATCTCCTCATTAGAAAAATGCAATAAGGAATTAGATAGGTTGACGGACATACCAGAAGACAAAGCAGCCTCCTGAAGCTTGGCCGCCCTCATAGCGCACCGCTGCTGCATATCATCCACCTCTGGGATGTCGAGGATGCGAGCACTGATCCGTCTCCCCTCTGCGATAGGGTCCGGGATCCCGCCAAACGCGACAACCTCCTCCCTAGTAAAACCTGGCTCAGAGTCCCTCAAAGGGTCTACCGAGGTTACCAAAGAAGGCGTCTGCGGGCTCCCGATCCCCTCAGACGAGAGTCCCACACTAGGGACCCCGGTCATGGGTAGGAGCGAAGAGGAAGTGACGGGGGCCGCCTGCCCGCGCTCTCCTCCCACCCCAGCCTCCGGCTCAGTCGGATGAGCCATCGGCGAGGGAGAAACGGTCCTCCTGATCGTCGTGGGCGAAGGAGAAGCCAGGGCCTCCTGCCCCAGCCCCCTCCCCCCCAACGCAGCTGCTGCCGCGGTGGTAACCGCCACCATCTGAGTAGCAGGAGCCGAGACCGCCTGCCTCGGGCTCCCGCTCCTAGCACCGGCCGACCCCCTCGGGGCCGGCGTCACCGGCGCCACCGAGGTCGCGAGGGCCGCCTGCCCGAGCGCTCCTCCTGCCGGCGCCGGAGATGAGGGGCCCGAGGCCGCCTGCCCCGGACCGCCACCCCCACACCCGGCCGTAGACGGACTCAAAGGTCCCGTCAACGCACCACCTTGGGGCTCGGACGCCCTGGGAGAGATCGCGGTCAGAAGGGGAGAGTGAGGGGCCATCTGCCGAGGCTCCTCCCCCCTTCCAACAGCTGAGGTTGTCAGAGAAACCGACACCTCCGGTTCCTCTGGCACTGGGTCCTCAGCAACATCGAAATCCAGCGGAGGGAGCGACCGCTCCAGTACCTTTGTGGATTTTTCAATGGTTAAAATTGTTTGTTCATTTTTCCTGTTGCAGGTATGGTTATTTGTGTTTTATTGGGCTGTAAATAAAAAATATTGTCTTGATTGGCTGTGTTTTTCTGGATGGTTGTTCATTTTTTTCATGGCGCAAAATCGGCAGTGGAATTTTTTTTCTCTATCATTCCTTTTCCACTCTTACAAACAATTTTTTACATTGAATGTGTCCTTGTTGATATTTTTTATAGTAACAATATTCTTTTTTTTGCAGTTCCAAAATGGAAGTAACAGTCATGTACGTGTGCTGAAATTTGAAATGTGTGTTCCTGTTTTTTAGACCACATTTCCCCCTAGAGTTTGCTCTGCTTTTTTTTGTTGGCTAGTAGTCACTTAGTCTCTTTTGATACTTCCTTTTTTTTCTTGTTTTTCTTATTTCTTATTTCATTTTCCTCTTCTTCATTTGTTTTTACTTTTTGTGTTTAACTTTATGCATTTTAAAAAAGATATGAATTGTTTTGTTGTTGTGAGTCGCAATTGTAAGTGTTGTCCTCGCTCCACAGCTGCACATTTTCAATACGACTGCAAATTAGGGAACAGAAGTAATTTGTTGGGAGAGTAGATTCATGTCTTGTACTAGACACATAATTGTATGCCACCCAACTGCAACTGCATGTCTTTAATATGACCACAACTTTGTATGAAATGGATAAAAGTGTTTGTTGAAGTTGAGTTGCATGTCCATCACTAAATATGCAACTGCAAATGTCGACCCGACTCACAACTTTGTTTGATTTTTCTTTCATTTTTTACGATTTTTGTTTGTTTTATATTTTTTATTTATTTTTTTCTTTTATTTTTCCCTTTTTCAAATTCGGGAATACAATTTTTTGTGAATATTTTTATAAATTTGGAAACATATTTTTTATTTTTTGTGAACACCTTCTAAATTCTTACATATTTTTTGTACGGAATTACTAAATCACATCTAAATTATTTTTAATGATGTCTCGTCTAAATTTGCTACCTTTCGATTTAGTTTCTGTAATTTTTGTGCAAGCGCTCAACCCCTGACTCGCTGGTCATTGTTTGGTTGCCGCACATCCTTTTGTTGGCATGTTTTCCTTCACTTTTATCAACACATTATCGTGTTGTGTTGGTTGTTTCGGTGTGTTGCCTCTAGACCGCGAAGTAGATTTGGAAGATACGTGAAAAAGAGAGCTCTATCACAATTGTTGGCTTCAAAGTTCATTTTGACACTATTTTACATTGGTTCTAAGCTTCACCACCAATATGAGATCTAGCAGTGTCTCATCTAAGTTGTAATGCCCCGAACACACTCGTCGGTTACTGGTCGTTATTCTTTGCGGGATTTAGACTGGCCTCACAGATCAACACTGGTCTTTCCTGTGCACTTTGTCCTTATTTGTGTGCACCTGGGACCAACTTTCCAGTAGGTCACCTATTTTGGAATTGCTTCAAACTGAGCACACTTAACTTTAGAGATCTTTTTGAATGGGCTCTTGAAAAAGAAGGAATTTCCTATTTATATGAGTAGTCTATCATCCTAATAAGTCAGGCTCTCACATACACCCTCACTTAATGGAACCGATGTTCTTGTCAGCCCAGAGGAGCGTTCCCTCTTGGCACATACGTATGCACGTCTAGTCCAACACATGTGCCATGTTGTGTGCCACGACGGGTCACAAACGTCATGCACAACATGGGTGCGCACCTGACTCACAAACATCCGTGTAATCACGAGGGTCGGCTCTGATACCAACTTGTAATGCCCCGGAGACACCCACTGGTTACTGGCCGTTACTCCTGGTGGGATCTGGACTCGCCTCAGAGATCAACACTACTCTTTCCTACGCACTTTTGTCATCACTCGTACGCACTTGGGACCAACTTCTTAGTCGATCACCCATCCTAAAATTGCTCCAAGATAAGCATGTTTAACTTTATAGTTATTTCTGAATGGGCTTCCGAAAAGGAAGAAATTCCTTGTTGATATGAGTAGTCTATCACCCCTAATAAGCGGCTCTAGCATAAGTTGTTGTCCGTTGAATCTTGTTGCTGTAATTTTCATGTAAACTCGTGATCTTATGTTGTTGGTCAACCTATTCAACATATCTTTGTTCTGTTTTGTCCACTTGTCGGCTCCGTTCGTGTTGCACATTTTTTTGGGCTTCCTTTGCTTGTGCTCTTTGTGGCCCATTTCATCTACCCTGCGTTGTATAAGTGGAAAAAACAGCCTATGTCGGTTATGGTTGCCTATTTTTATTCTTCGCCCTAATTGCAAGTCCACCATTGACTTGCAATTGGGCTCTAGGTTTTTATGTTGCAATTAGAAGTTCACATCAACCTTCAACTTGGGTGAGGGGCCAATTTTTATGTCAGGTACAATTTTATCTTAAATACGCAAAATGTGAGCCTTGATCCTCATAGTTACTAGTCCACATTTTCTTTTTTGCCCTTTTTAGCTGCTCAACATTGTTTTTTTCGTTACTCTTTTTTTTCGAATGTCCCAGTTGCAAGCCCATCTTTTGACCTGTTTTGTTTTTTGAAAGATATGCAACCGAGTCAGAGGGACCCAAGTTTTCAAAAAAAAATTAAGCTACCATTCATATGATTTTTAGTTCCCATTGCATTGAGCTAGTTCCCAACCTTTCTTTGAAATCTCATAGTTGCGTAGGAATGAGACACACCCTTTTGAGTCATATCCCTTTGTATACGAGGCTAGTTTCTTCACCAATTCAAAAAATGTTGTGGAACTTTAAAAAATATTAGCGTTTTTAAAATTTCTGTTCACCAATTAAAAAATGTTTGCATTTAATAAAAAATCTAGATTTTTTTGTTTTCAAATATTGCTTCATATTTCAAAGATGTTCACATATTCCAGTTTTTGTTTTCATAAACTCAAAAATGTTCTGGAATTTTTAAATTTTCTTCACAGTTTCAAAAATGTTTAGAAATTTTTTAAATTTCTCGCGTTTAACAATAAATATTTGTAATTTTGAAAAAAGTTCAAAACTTGAAAATTTGTTTGCAATTTTCTAGTAATGTTCAATTATGTGCTACCATTTGTTGTTTAAACTACGCGCTACTAATTTATCCCTATAACTAGTAGGTCTCCGTGGCTTGCAAGATGAGTGCACCAACAGAAGGTTCGCGGTTCGAACCATTGCACTAACTGGACTTTTTTTGTATTTTTGCAAGCGACTGCTTGTTGTCAGTTTGACACTGGGCCGACCTAATTGGAGAAGCTCCCGTCGTTCTGGGCTGGGTGTCCTGGGCTACAAATAGAAAACAACAAGAAAACGAAACAAAACAAACAAACAATATGATGCTAAAAAAACAATACAATGGTGGGGAGGGCTGTTTTGGCTTTGGGGTGCATATGCTCCCTAATAAAACAGTAAATTCAAAATAAATAGTAAATAAAATAATAAAATTCTGATATTCTTTGTAGATGTTCTTGTTAGTGTAACAAGCGTACTTAATAATTTTCATGCGAAACGGGATGATGGTGCTTCATCGTTGAAAAAAAAATAAGTGTAACATTTGGAGGTAACATTTGTAGTTCGACTTGTCTTTTTTTTGCATAGATCAAAATACTTAAGCTTTCCTCCTAAAAATTTGCAGGTAGCATTTTGGTGTGACAATGAACTCATAAAAAAATCATATTTTTTACATTTGCAAAAAAAATTTGTGGGTAGGAGCATATGCTCCCAAAAGCCGAATTGAATTTCCGTACAATGGTGGGGCTTTATTTATCTGATGATGTGGGATGATGTCATAGTTAGATGTGAGGTACTATCTCATATTTAGATGTGACATATTCGGACCCTTAATCTATTGGCTACAAGTTTATAATAATTGTTACCTCGCAAAAAAAGTTTAGAATAATTGTTGCAATTGTAATATAGAAAAAGAGGGCAAGGATGGAACCAGAATTGGAGTAGTTTGTAATCCTCTATAACAATAAGCTCCCTAATTTTAAGGGGCTCACAATCATATTTTTTTTGAATAAAAAGGTAGAGCATTTTCTACCTTATGCATTCAAAACGGGTAAAAGTACCCGGATGATCGGAGTCATTTACATGAAGGTGATGTTAACGCCGCACACTATGTGCAGCAGGCCATCACCAGACCTGTAAGGATACAAGCAGAAGGTGGGAAAAGGAGAGGCGATTTCTCCAAAAGGCTAATTAGGAGCGAGAGCATTTTCCCAGAGAAAAAGGCTATGTCTATCATGTGGTTTAGCGCGTAGGCTCCATAGCCTGACGAGATCGGCAACCTTGCTGTATAGTTGCCTCTCTTTCCAAAAGGACCCATCAAACACCTAAGAATTCCTGGCTTTCCAAAGGGCGACTGCGCATGCTGTGAAGAGAACATGCCACTTGTGCCGTGTCGAGACCGTGACTGTTGTGAACACAAGAGATCTCCTGCTCCAATAGATGACGAGGCAAGGTCTTGTATCCTTATCTTGGACCATAGGGCTTGAGCTAGCTTGCATCTTAGCAAGATGTGGTTCATTGTCTTCGCGGCCGGGCATAGATCACACCCGTTATGTGACATAAGTCTGTCCCAATGCTTTTTTAGCATATTGTCTCGAGTGTTGTGTCTGTCCTGGAGGGCAATCCACAAGAAAACATGGTACTTGTGCGGTATGATCCTGTCCCAGATATATTTAGCTGTCGGACAAAGCTTCCCTCGGAAAGTGAACAGCTTGTAGAAGTATGCGGTGGTAACAGAATTGTCTCCCAGAAGAGGCACTCTGGCGTCTGGCGTACCTTCGTGTAGCTGCACATTACTCAAGAACGCAGACATGACCTCAAGCTCATGTGTTGCTATGGAAGAGAGGTTTGGATGTAGTTGAATGTTCCATTGCCCATCTGTAAATTGAGAAGCATCTGTGCAGAATTTGGATGTGGAGAAGGAGAAAAGAGTCGGGAAGCATGTCATGAGTCGACCACACTCGAGCCAATGGTCGTTCCAGAAGGCAGTACCCTGTCCTTGTCCCCAACCTTGCATTTGGTAGCCTCCATAACCACACGCAAGGTGGATTTGAAGCCTCTCTAGATAGCGGTGTCCCGATGTTGTGAAGACCAGGCGATTTCCTTGTGACAGTATGTGTGTGCAAACCAACTGTAGCATGGAGCGTCACACTGTTGCAAGATCTTAGCCATGAACTTGCAGACAAGGGCCCTGTTGTGTGCTGCAAGGTCTCTTACCCCCAATCCTCCATGCTCTTTTGGCAATGTGACCACTTCCCAAGCGACTACGCATTGTCCTCCCTTTGCCTGGTTCTTTCCATGCCATAGGAAGCCCCTTAGGATTTGTTCAACCTTGTCCAACGATTGTTGTGGCCATAGAAAACAGCCCATGAAATAACTAAGGATCGCTGCCAAGACTGCATTAACCAAAGTGAGACGCCCCCCCTAAGACAGAAAAGTTGCAAGCCAGCCAGACAGTCACTTGTCCACTTTGTGTATCACCGGCATCAACAGGCCATGTGTGATCTTGTTGAGAGAGAGGGGTAATCCCAGGTACGTGCACAGGAAAGCTATCACTAGACATTGCAGAACATCTGCAATACTGTGACAAGTCTATAGGTCAAGGCATACTGGCATGAGAGTGCTCTTGTGGTAATTGATCTTAAGTCCCGTGAAATCACTGAAAGCCTGTAGAATCCGTTTGATAACACGTGCTTGCTGGATGTCCCCTTGCATTAAAATCAATGTGTCGTCCGCGTACTGCAGGATCGAGAAGGGGCCATCGCCTCCAAGTGGGTGCATAAGGTTCCCCGCTTGGTGCTCCCTTTTGCAGAGCTGTTGCAAAACATCGGCTGTCAGGATGAAGAGGTAAGGAGAGAGGGCATCCCCCTGCCTTAAACCGCTTCTTGAAACGATCCTCTCCCCAAAAGATCCATTGATTATTATCTTGGACGAGCTAGTTGTTAGGATATCGTGTATCCATCGGACCCATCTGCTTCCAAAACCTCTGGCTGCAAGGATGAGCTTCAGAGCATCCCAGCTGACACTGTCGAATGCTTTCTGGAAATCTAACTTGAGCACTAGCATTGGCCTTCTCCTCTTCTTTGCCTTCTGAACCAACTCGGCTGCCAGTGCAAATTTTTTTGCTATGCATCTTCCAGACAGAAAACCAGACTGTAGAGGGTGTATGAGGCTTGTAATGAAATGTTGTAGTCGGACTGCTAGAACCTTTGTTGCAAGCTTGGGTACACTGTGGACCAAAGCAATGGGCCTAAAATCCCTAATATCCGTTGGGTTCTCTTTCTTCAGTAGTAACACGATATTGGCAGTGTTGATGCCGCTCAGATCAGTGCCATGGTCATAGAAAGCTTGGAAAAACCTCATTAAGTCCTCCTTTAGTAGCCCAGTGAAGCTCTTGTAGAACTCAGTAGTGAAGCCGTCAGGCCCCGGGATTTTATTAGTCGGAGCTTTCTGAATAACTGTTGCAATTTTGGTCTAGGTGAAAGGCACTTCCAAAGCACTTAAATCAGCCTGGTCGTATAAGCTCCTGGGGTCCAAAGATGGCATTGACACCGATTGGCTGCCGAAAGATATCAGTGAAGAACTGAGTGGCAATTTGAAGCTTGTCATGATCGCTGTAAAACTCTGTACCATCCTTAACTAGCAATTTAATTTTGTTTTTTCTGTGCTGAAAGTTGGCGGCTGCGTGGAAAAACTTAGTGTTCTCATCTCCCAGGGTGTAGCCTCTTATTTTGGCTCTTCTCCTCCAAAAACTGTTTTGCCATAGAATAATTTGTTGTGCCTTGGAGTTGGCATGGTTCGTGAGAGAGGCCTCCAGCCTAGATAAAAGCCTTCTCTCCTCCACAGAGTCAAGGTACTGAACAACGTGTTTGCAGTTGGCTAGAGTGTCCTGCATGGGTGATTTCTTACGTTCCCAGGCCCTGATAGCGGCTCTCGTCCTTCTTAGTTTGAAACTAAGCAAAGTAGCGGCTGAGTCGAGCTGTCTGGTTTATCTTTCCCAACTTTGTGTTATCAGATTTCTGACTTCTGGGATGTGCAACCAGTGGTTCTCAAACCGGAAGAAAGAGCTTTTGGATGCCTCCCTTGAGAAATCCACACCAATGAGCACGTGATCTGAGGTTGTAGCAGAGAGGGCAGCAGCGGAGGTGTTGAGGAAACCTAGGTTCCATTTTGCGTTAACAAGCACTCTGTCGAGCTTTACCAGAGTTGGCTCCGCTCTCTTGTTGGACCAGGTAAAGCTTCTGTTGGCAACTTCAATATCGTCAAGGGCATGGTCTCTAATCCATGCATTGAACCTGTCCATCAAGGCCCAATTCTTCCTTCCTTGCAACTTCTCGTGCTCAAATCTGTACATGTTGAAGTCCCCTATGATGATCCAGGGCCCCGTTACTTGCTCCGTTGTGTGGCTCATTACCGCAAAGAACTCATCCCTCTCAGCATCGTCACACGGGGCATACACAGTGGAGAGGACAAAGCTGTCGTTGTTGCTCCTGGACTAAAAACTTACAGATATGGTGAATCTGTGCTTTAAAATCTCCGAGCCTGAGATGACATTGTCATCCCAAGCCAAGAGCAGGCCTCCAGCTGTTCCACTGGCCGACATGTATAAGAAGGATCTTTGAGTTCTGGGGAGGAAGGAGGGTGCCTTGATCGTGTCCACGACCTGCAATTTAGTCTCCTGCAGGCAAACAATACTTGGGCGACTAGCAAGTAGTCCATATTTGACCAAAGAGCATTTGTCAGAGTCACCAAGCCCTCTAACATTCCAATTAGCAATCCGCATGAAGGAAAAGAGAACACTTGACTAAAGGAGAAATGACCATGGTAGTGAGAGAAACCAGGGGAAAGGCTTGATTGTAATAAGTGAAGTGCTGCTCAGAAGAGCTTACAAAGTTTAGAATGCAAATGACAGTGGAAGGGAAACATGTAGCACAATGCAGATACATAGCCCAGCAGGACCAAACACTAGATGGATGAACTACGATACAATGCAGAAGCAGAAGTAAACAGCCCTTGGGGGAGGCTCTAACTAACATGCTACTGAACACCCTGGTAGACTTATCATGAGCAGATCCGGTTGACTCGAAGGAACCAGTGGCAGCACCTGACACATCAGAAGAGGACGAGCTTGCATCCATGCAGATTGCCTCAAAGTTCATGTCGCAGCACCGGGCGAGCAGCTTGGCCTTGCCCCTGGTGAGAGACCTTGGGGTGCCCTGGAGTGGCAACTCGACGACCGAGGCCGCCTTGACGGTCTTGCTCTTCTTCCGACCCGAGGAGCGGTGGCGTCTGCCCTCCCCGGCAGCCGTGCCGACGGAAGCCTTGCATTTGGAGGCGCGCTCGATAGGGTCGATGCGGATCCCGTCATACAGTTGCCGAATGCGCGGGCTCCGGCGGGGGGAGGCGACGTGGGCGCTTGGGGCTAGATCCGCCGCCACCTCTGCGGCCTCTGCCGCTGCCGTCGTAAGCGTGACCGACTGGGGTGGCCCCGGTGGTCCTTCTGGCATTGGGTGGGCGGCGGTAGCAGTCGCAGCCGAGGGGTCCAGGAGCTGCAGGGTGGGTGGGTGGCTCTGTTGGTCGGCGGCGGTGGGTGGGAGGGATGGAGCACGACAGTTGCGGAAGCGAGTAGCAACTTCAAGAGGCAGAACTGCGCAGGCCCTGTGTTGCATATCAATGCATGCGATAGGTGAGAGAAAGCCCATGGGCAACAAGCCAACTAGCGGGCCGGGCACGGGACGAATAGGCCTCATGCAAATCGGCCTAGTTATCATCACTTGATGGGCATGTGCCCTAATCTGGGCTAAGGATCTGTTTAGCCTAGGGAAGCGATTCTCGCCCGCGAGCGAAAGCAGAGGCCCAACATCAGGGATCAACGAGTTCGGGATGAAAGCTTTGGGTGGATGGCTGCAACCGATAGAAGGTAGCAGGGGCAGTGTGGGGGAACAAAATTCTCCTGAGAGGGTTTTAGGCCAGAGCTTAAAGATGATGGATCTGCAAGTGTGGTGTTCGATCTTTCCCAGAGTGAAATCAAAGCAAAGGAAGTGGGTGTGGTTCATGTTGGCTGGACTGACCACAACAATGCCAGAGGCCGTGCGATTGTTACTCATCTTGACAGAGAAGGTGAAGCTTAGGGTGTCGGCATCGAAGACGGCCTCGACATGTGGCCGCCTGACCTCAGTGCCGAGGAGGACGGATTTGCATCTTAGATGCTATCGATGCCTATCCTACAACCACTGGCGCAAGGATTGTAGAGACCCCGTTGTCCGCTGGCTCTGCCGACAAGTGGGCCATGTGGTATCCCAATGCCACTCCTGACGCGGCCCATCGTCTTCGCGCGCTGCCCCCTGACCTCCTTATAACACGGCGGCCATGCCTCCCGCTCTCCCAAGCCCTCCAGCCCGCTCTGCTCCTTCAAGCTCTCTTGTCCTGCTTCCTCCCGAGCCCACACCTCTCACCCCCATGGGACCTGTCGCCCGAGGCCTCCCCACCTCCCTGGATGTGCACTACCCACTTCTTCCAGATCAGAATGCCCTAGTTTGACCCATCAACATCTCTCCTCCCATGCCCGGCTTTCTTCCATGGCTTAAACGCCTCTTCGCGGATCGGCTCAACATCACAGATGTCCGGTTCGCCGGGTGCGCCACTGGCACTGTGTTTGTAGTCTTTCTTCGAGAGGCGGAGCAAGTGGCCGCCATGAGAGCCAACCTGCTGATGCCTGATACTCGTAGGGTTGACATCCTTCCACACAATGCCGGGGACAATTCCTTTACCTTCTCCTTCCGCCACATAGTGAGCCTATCCCTAGAGAAGATGCCACTCGAGCTATGGGATCACAAAGGGGTCTCATCCAGCGTGGCTCGCTTTGCTAGCCTGCTAGGGTGAGCCATGCCTGTCTGCACGGGAATGACTTCTCCAGCATTCTTGTCCTCGTCAAAGTCGAAGCTCTCCAACACATCCCACATCACCTCGCTTTCCACCGCATCGATGGCGCCGACATATATGCCGGCGTCGTCATTAACGAAGTCTGGGACGTGGCACACACGCTGGGCTCGCACTCCTCCCCACCCCTCCATCCCAACAGTCACCACCACCCCGACAACGGTGACCACGGTCCGACCCGTCGGATCAGGCGTGGGCATGCCAACCCACACGCCTCACGGGCAACTAACGAAACCATGGCTGACCGCGCCTTCTGAGCCTTCCAGTACCCCCACTTTGCCACGCTTGGCGATATCCTTGCCATGATCAAGCTTTCGGCTAAACCTAGGATCCGGAAGGTAGACACGTTCGTTATCCCCACCATTGATGAGGTGGCACACGAAGACGAGGACCGGCTTTGGCTCACAATCAATTGAGCTCTCCAATTGAAATTTGGTCACCCGATTTTGTTCGGGTCAACAATTTCTCAAAGCTCTCTCATTCAATTCTTTTATACTAGACTTTATGCCTTCTAATTTTTAAGGCCTTGCAATTAGTTGGGGTCTTTAATTTAAAATTAATTCACTCAATTTTCACTGGTAAAACAATTTCTCAAGGAGCTCTTCCATTCAATTATTTTAATTCACTAAGTCCCTAATTTTGAAGCTCTTCAATTCGATTGAGGTATTCAATTATGGATTTCGTGTACGATTTTCATCAGGCCAATCATTTTTTAAATCAATCAGCAGCAACCGGTCTATAATAATATATGATACTATAGTAACAATATAGTACATGCAGCTATGGACGCAGAAATTCCCCATATAAATGTGGGTTTCTTCGTGGATAACACAGAACCACATCGGGAGAGACCTCAAATCATCGAATTATATTGAAAAAAAGACTCCATCACCCCCCCCCCCCCCCCCCCCCCCCCCCGCCAAATTAAATATTTCATCAATTCTAAAATATAAGAGGTATTAGTTTGAAAGTCAAATTCCTTTAACTTGGACCAAGCTCAGAGCCAAAAATGTCAACATCCGCAACATTAAACAAAACAATATAGAAATTAATTTCAAGATGAATCTAATTATACCGATTTGGTATTATGGATTTTAATATATTTATCTACAAATTTGATCGAACTTAGACAGGTTTGACTTTAAAAATATATAATACACCTTATATTTTGAAACAGAGTGAGTAATGTTTTTTAGAAAATCCAACACCAACGACACAGCAAAACACGTCCAACCCTTCTAGTCTATGGATGAAACGGAAGATTGAACAGATTACGGAATT
This sequence comes from Triticum urartu, assembly GCF_003073215.2. Taxonomy (NCBI): domain Eukaryota; kingdom Viridiplantae; phylum Streptophyta; class Magnoliopsida; order Poales; family Poaceae; genus Triticum; species Triticum urartu. The sequence continues at coordinate 308,493,930 of NC_053022.1, forward strand.
GCGGAGAGCCGGGCCGGCCGGATACAAAATTGCGGTGTGCATCATGATCGCCCGGGCGTCAACGCGTGAGGATTCAGGCGTACGCATGGTGATGGGTGCTGCAGCCTCCGGCGTCTCTGTCGCCGCCTTTGACCTGTGTGCACGAGGTGTATGGAAGGACTATGCACGTACACGTATACGGGGGAATCGGTCATGTTTTTTTCTTTAAGACAAGGGAAATCGATCGATTTTATTTTTTTGGAGTCTGGGGAGTCGATCAAGTGTGCAATCACTTTTTTTAAGAGTTAAGAGCTTGTTCGGCAACTCTCCAACGCCTAGAAATCCTCAAATCCAGCTCTTGGATCTCATTTCCAGCTTCCCAACGAAAATCGCGGATTGGAAACACCGTTCGGCTACAGAACTTCTAAATCCAATGGCTAGTCCTGGGCTTGTAGCTGGCCGGCCCATTAAGCTCTTTTTTTTGAAGATGTACACCCGAAGGCATACATTACTTGTAATCATAATAGTAACGATACAGAGATGATACACATACAAGCAACATAAGACAAGGAAGATACAAGCGGTTGTACTGCTGCATACCGCCATCGCCGCAACTGTCAATCACCCACGACCTTCACCGTCGCCGGAGAAGGAGAGCATCAGAAGCTGATTCACATCTTGTTGTTAAAGAAACCCCTAGCTAGGACGCTTTAACGAGCCGCGATAGCCACAAACCCCAGAAGGCTAGATCTAGGCCGATAAGGAACATGGCCGGAGGAGACCTCCAAGCCTCTTCAACGATAGATCCGGGGCCAGCGCCAACCCACCCTTCAACACGCGGCCGGATTCTCCACCATCTCCCACAAATCCGCAGGAGCCAACACAGTCGCACTCCAAGAGCAACCCATCCCCGCCGATGTGCCAAGACGCAACGTCAGATCGAAGCCAGTCCAACAGCTTGGACTCCACAAGCCTCTCGCCGGTGCCAGCAACACCTCCGACGAGCAGGAGCACGGACTGGGAGACCATTATTCTAAAAAGAACCATCGACATCTGCTCCACCATGACACCGACAGAGGAAACATGAAAAAACTTAGAAAACTTAGGACTAAGCACACCTGAACGAGAAACTGGGGCTCCCCTCCCCCTCGTGATGAAGACAGCGATCGGGGGGGAAGGGGAGCGGCAGAAGCGCCGACGAACTTCCTGGATCTGGGAAACCGCCGTTGTTCGCAAGAGCGAGAGAGACGTGCGGTTATTCCATTAACCTTGTTTCTGGACTGGTAGGGAGGGAAGGGAGTCACTCCGGTCTTTTCTTCACTCGACGAAACATTTCCTTTCACTTCGCAGTGGCATCTCGCTGTAAATAACTCGAACTCCAACTTTTCCGATTTCTGGGATCCACGAAACACCAGCTCCCAGTTTTTGTACTACGATCCGTCTCAGATCCAGGAGCTAGCTTTCTAGAGCCAGGTCATTCGAAACAGCTCCACTCGCAAATTCAAAGAAGATGGAAGCTGGGCAGTTGTTGAACAGGTTGTGCAACCACCTTTTGTTTTGAGACAAAGTGTGCAACCACCTGTGTAGCGTACGTGACGTGAGCTGGGAAGCACACTATGTTGTGAGATTGGCAACAAAGCAACAATGAGTGCGTGCAGCCTGCTTCGGCCTAGTTCGGAGGTCTTAGTTTTTCTGGAAGGCAGACTCTGGGCCCGTTCGGAAGTGCTCTTGCTTCCCAAACGAGCCAACTTCTCACGTGAGCTGGGCGGGCTGGCTTCTTGCGGGAGCTGGACGAGCGTTTGGAGCAAAGCAAGCCAGACTTGGTGGGAGCTGTAGCGATAGGAAAACAGGAGCAAAGTAGGCCACATGGGACTGCAAAACGAATCGTGTTCTTGACTTGGCGATGGCATTCCTAGTAATTAAGCTAAACTTCTCCTCCGCCGTTTTGTGAAGGTGGGCTTGGGCAGCTTCTCAAATTTGCACTGGAGGCCGCCTCCACTTCTTGAAGCTGGCTTCGTGGAGCCGAAGCGTTCGGCCAGCTTCTCGCCTGCTTCCGAAGAAGCGCGGAGGAGGAGCACTTCCGAACGGGGCCTCCTGATGCACTAGTCTTGGGCCAACCTGATGCATAGGACCCTTTTTCTGATAGTTACTCTTTTTCTGGACCTGTATTTCTGTGCATTAGGGTTAGTTTATTGGGTTTAGCAACTGTTTGTTATGCAAGGACAAATGGGATGTGGTACAGTTCATGGGAAGCATGCGATAAACAAGTGACAGATTACAAAAACAGCTATCATAGAGGGTTTAAGAGTAGGTAGGCGGCAGATGATGCTTGCTCCAAGGCAGTGCACAAGCAAGCATGCAATGTTGAAGTTGGCAAGGCGGATCGATAATTTTGGGCTGAAAAACTTCATCATCATTGTCCAGTTTGTCGTGATTGCAGTGATATTTTATTTGTGTGATCGGTGTGTTCGTGTGTAAGATGTAGCTGATAAGCTCATCATGCAGGGTACAAGGTAAGCAGACCTCGCTGCCTGTATGCAACCAAGCAATGTGCAGTTGTATGAGCCTAACCAATGCGAGCAACCAAACACGATGTGTGGAGTCGTTGCTATGACACAGAGAAGCAATATACAGACAACCAATCAACATGCCTCAATCAGGCTGATCTGATATAAGTATGCAAAATGAAAAAAAAACGATATGGATAACCAAAAGAGCATGAAGAGATATTACTGTATACATGGATTAGATTACACGACGCGACCAAACCATCGAACGACGCACCTGCTCGACACACGCCATTGAAGTACCGAATTGGTCTGGAAGTATCTAACTTATGGCCTGTGTGCGCGATGGAGGACAATTTCCACCTGTTTGTACGATTCCCACTGGCTCAAGAGTTATACCGTGCCTTATCTTCAGTTTGGAACCTCCCTAGTCTGAATGGTATTTTAAACACTGGGCGAGAGTGGCTTCTTCAGATCCTTGAGCCTCTTGATGATATTCAGAAATGTATGCTTTTGATGACATTTTGGAGGAGCTGGTATGTGAGGAATGAATTAGTACATAACAAACCTGCACCTCCGGTGGTGGTGTCCTGCAGATTTCTTCAGAGTTATCTTGACTCCTTGATTGGGATTAAGCTGAACTCCAACACTGATCCGCACAAAGGAAAAGCAGTAATCACATATTATGCTCCCGGCAACTCAAACAGCGAGTCCGTGGACGAAGCAACGACGGGGTGGTGTACTCCTGCAAGTGGCTGGGTAAAACTAAATTCTGACAGAGCTTTTGTCTCGGAGGGGGAGGCTGGTGCAGGGGTGATGTTGAGAGATGAGTTGGGAACTATCATCTTCTCAGCTTGTAGGAAGTTGTACTCTTGTCGGGACGCGCTTGAAGCAGAACTTTGCGCATGTATACAAGGACTCTCGCTGGCTCTACAGATGAGTGATCTGCCTATCAATATCGGGTTGGATTCTTCCATTGCAGTCTCGCTCATACAGTGCAAAGGGGAGGATAGATCTATTTATGCGTCTATTGTTAGAGAAATTAAGTACCTTAAAGGTCTTCGTTTATTTGTATTACTCATATTTCTCGTTGTCAGAATAAAGCTAGTGATAGTTTGGCTAGATTTGCTAGAACTGAGAATAGGATCATGACATAGCTGGGATCAGGTCCTGCTGAGGTGGTAGAAGTTGCAAACAAAGATTGTATGACCACTATTATTGAGTAATACAAGTTGTTTTCCCGAAAAAAACGAAGTACATTTTTGCTCAAAAAATATAAGTACGGGCCTGAGACGTCATTATATACAGTTCACACATACTTCGCGCCAGCGTCGGCCGCCTGGCTAGCAGCTCGGAACGGCGACGTGGCATGCGACGATGGCCCTGTGGGCGGTGGGACTGCCAATATACCCACCGTACGCAGGGGTGCGCGCGTACTGGCAGAAGCATCCCTGCTGCGCCCGCAGGCTCGAGCAGCACGACGCCGACGGCGCCGCCCCGCTGATGATCGCCGCCGCGCACACCATCAGCTGCCCATCGTTGCAATGCGCCGTCGACGCCCTGCCCGACCCCGACTTGGCTCTGCCCGACGTCGACATCACCGCCGCCACCAGCGCGGCGACGACCAGCGCGGCCGCCACCACGCACGTCGCCACACGTGCCTTCCCCATGGCCTTCTGCATCATCTGTGCAACCGTGCGTGCGTACAGAGCCAACAATTATATTAACTGGCCCGTCCAACTCAAGTGCGCAGCATGATGGTGAAACTGGGAGTTGCGGCGTTCGTGCTACTTATAGGCTCTGGAAGCGAGTGCACGTACTTTACTTTGCATTGATATTCTCTCTTTGAGCGATGAAACTTCAGCATCGTCTCAAGCGGTCCTCTTTCTGCATCCAGTCGACAAAATTAAGCCACTGCACTAATCAGGATGTAACTGCCTTGGTATTGACATTCCCATGATTTTGTTGGATCGTTGCCCGGCAGACACCAATAAAAGGCAGTTAATTGGCTGCCGAACAAACAGACTTCGTTGATAAATGCTCAGGTTACAATCGGCCATAACAACTTGAGAAACAGCTTCAGACATTTTTCAGTACGAGCGAGAAATGCAATGCTAGGGTTTAACCGAACAAGCCCAAAGGCCTTGTTTGGTTAGGATACAATTCACATGGATCGTTAGGGATCACAGCCAGATCCACGTGGTGTTCTGTAAGGTTCTCATCTATATCTTCATGGAAATTCGAATCAAGTTCTTACAATTGGATCTCAGAGAGGGGAATTGAAGGGGAGAGGAAGAAGAACACGCTTTCTAGCTGGCCATCGTGCCATTTGCCTTTTGCCAAGTCTAGAAGCAGAGAGGGGAAAGGTACTTAAGGGGTTACAAGGCCTAAGGCCCATTCAGGGCCCGCAAGCCGAGCGGGCAGACGAGGCTTGCGTATGTGCCTGACTCTTGACTGTGCTTCCTCTTGCCGCTCTATTGTACCCGTGCCGCTGACAATCTTCCCCTGTTGAGATGCGGCTTGCCCCCAAGCCGGCGCCCTGGGAAACATTTGCTTCAGAGTTTCCAGATCCTCCCACGTAGCCAGTTCAGTTGAACCATTAGACCATTGGACCAGTACTTGCAATACTCGTTTGGCGCCACGCATCACCACACGTCGCTGAAGAATTAACGCAGGGATCTGCAGATGAGCCTCTGGTGGCGGCAGCGACCGCAGGATTTGCTGATCGGGCTTGAGAACCTTACGCAGCAGGGATACATGGAACACAGGGTGGACTTTACTAGATGCAGGCAAATCCAGGCGGTAGACAACTTCCCCCACACGTTCCAGTATCTTGTATGGACCAAAAAATTTATAGGCAAGCTTATGGTTGGTCCTCGGAGCAAATGAAGCTTGGATGTATGGCTGTAACTTTAGGAAGACTGATTCACCCACCTCAAACGTTCTTTCCGTCCTGTGTTTGTCTGCCTGTGCTTTCATCCGTTGTTGGGATCTTAAAAGTTGCTGTTTAACTGTGCTGAAAATCACTTGCCTCTGTTCCAACCACTGAGACAGATCATCGGAAGATATTGTACAATCAGGTCCAATACCAAAGTGCCTTGGAAGGTGCCCATATATAATCTCAAACGGGGTTCTGTCAGTGGCTGAGTGCCAATTGGTATTGTACCAATACTCACACAGGGATAGCCACTTAGCCCATTTAGTGGGGTGTGTACTGACAAAACATCTGAGATAACACTCGATCTGCTGATTAACACGTCCAGTTTGCCCGTCAGATTGAGGATGCCTCGCAGAGCTCATGCGCAATTGGATGCCCTGAGTATGTTGAAACAACTCTTTCCAAAACACACTTGTGAAAATGCGGTCACGGTCTGATACAATAGAGAGAGGCATACCATGTAACTTGTAGACTGTATTAAAAAAGGCTTCAGCCACTATCATTGCTGTAAAGGGATGATGAAGTGGGATAAAGTGGCCATACTTAGATAACTTATCAATCACCACCAGTATGCATTTGTAACTACCAGACGTCGGAAGCCCTTCAATGAAATCCATAGTTACCATCTCCCATGGAAGACTAGGTATTGGCAGTGGCTGGAGAAGTCCAGGGTAGGGGACTCGTTCAGGTTTCGCCTGTTGGCAGACCAGACAGTGTTGCATAGCCTGTTTGATAAAGGATTTCATACCAGACCAACGAAACAGTTGTCTAATTCTTCTGTAGGTGACAGGAAAGCCTGAGTGCCCCCCAAAGGTGAATCATGAAATGCCAATACCAGTTTATTTTGTAGTTGACTGTCAGCGCCCACCCAAATGCAATTATCAGTGCATAGAAGCCCATTTTTGAGAGAGAACTTGTTCTCTGCTGCTGGGTCAGCTGCCAAACGCTGTAATTTTTGTTGGCAGAAAGGGTCCTGACTATAACTTGCCAAGATTTCAGAAAGCCACAAGGGTTGTAGTGTTGACACTGCTTGCATTTCTGCATCTGCATGAGGCCTACGAGACAAGGAATCAGCAGCATTATTGTCTGATCCCTTCTTATAGACAATTTTGTACTGAAGCCCCATGAGTTTAGTTAATGCCTTCTGCTGCCAAGGTGTGTGTAAACGTTGCTCAAACAGACTAGTCAGGCTTCTATGATCAGTTTGAATCACAAACTCACTCTACTGTAGGTATTGACACCAATGTTCAACAGTCAGCAGAATAGCTAAGTATTCCTTTTCGTATACTGACAGAGCGCGGTTCCTAGGACCAAGAGCCTTACTGACATACGCTAGAGGATGCCCATCCTGTGACAGAACTGCTCAAATGCCCACATCGCACGCATCTGTCTCAACGACAAAGGTTTTTGTAAAATTGGGCAGAGCTAGTACTGGTGCTGTCATTAAGGCACGTTTTAGTTCTTGAAAGGCTTCCTCTTCACAAGATGACCAGCGGAAGATCACCCCCTTCTTCAGCAGTGCTGTTAGAGAACGACAGATGATTCCAAAGTTGCGGATGAATTTTCGGTAGTAGCTGGCCAATCCCAGAAAACCACGGACCTCCTTGACATTGGTTGGTGTAGGTCATGTCTCTATAGTAGAAATCTTACTTGGGTCTGTGGAAACTCCCGCACCGCTGATAATGTGGCCAAGATACCCTACTTCTCGTTGAGCAAATGCACATTTGGACATTTTCACCTTTCACTGGTGTTCAGACAAGAGAGCTAGCACCTTCTTGAGATGGACCAAGTGTTCCTCGAATGTGAAACTGAAAACCAGTATGTCATCGAAGAAAACAACCACATAGTGTCTGTTGCCTGGACCCAACATACTGTTCATGGCAAACTAAAATGTATTGGGTCCTCCTGTCAGACCAAAAGATACCACTGTAAACTCATAATGGCCTAGATGTGTCTGGAAGGCAGTTTTGTATTCATCTCCTGGGGCTAATCGAATCTGATGATAACCCAAACGCAGGTCTAACTTAGTGAACCAGCTAGCTCCTGATATCTCATCCAGGAGCTCATCAATTACTGGAATGGGAAATTTCCCTTTTTGAGTCATGGCATTTAAGTGACGATAATCAATCACAGGGCGCCAAGTATTATCCTTCTTCTTGACCATAAGCAGGGGAGATGAAAATGGGCTGTTACTTGGTCTAATAATTCCACTGGCCAGCATCTCTTGTATGTGTTTCTCTAATTCAGTTTTCAGAGCAGGAGCTAATCTGTAAGGTCGAAGAGACACAGGAATGGCTCCTGGTATAAGAGGAATCTTGTGATCATATGGTCTTCTAGGAGGTAAACCTGTGGGTGCTGCAAACACATGTTTGAATTGATCCAAAATTTCTTGGACTTCAGGTGGAATGGGAGCATCCGTGGTAGTAAGAAGAGATGACAATTCCACTAATGCCAGTTCAAGAACAATAGCAGCAGCTCCCAGTAGGGTGACAATGGTGTCTTGATGTTGGAAAGAGAACCAATGATTTTCCCAATCAACAAGCATTGGACTGTGTGCAAACAACCAATCAAGTCCTATGATTCCATCATAACTGCCCAGAGGAAAGAACTTGAAATCACTGCTAAAATTGTGACCTGAACAGCCCCAAATGCAGCCCACAATTTGGTTGGAACAGTTAACTGTGTCTCCATTGGCAATTCTGACCGACACAGGCTTCATTGGTATTACTCCGTGTAGGTTTTGTAAGAGAGACAAGTCCAAAAAGGAGTGAGTGCTGCCTGAATCCACTAAGAAGGTACAAGCATGCCCTTGTAACTGAACCCTTAGTTGCATTGTTCTGGGAGATTTGTCTGTTTTACTTCCCAGAGTTGTAGCAGAAATAGATATCATGTGGACAGATGCTGAGTTAACAGTGTCATCAGGTTCAGACAACTCTGTGTTCTGCAAGAACTCTACCATTTCTTATACCACATGAAGCTGCACCTCCTGTTTGCATATGTGATCCTTGCTCCAACGTTCCCCACAAACAAAGCACAACCCCTTGGCCCTTCGATAATTCCTGAGAGCTCCCCATTTATCCTTAGCAGCTGGCCTTTTTTGACTGTCCACAGAACGACGATCTTCGATAGATTTACCTGTTGTAGGAGTTTGGAACGAACTAGTTGGTGGAGGGGGCAAAGGTAAGGCTGATGCTCTTCTCGTATTGGATGGACCTGTTACATGAACTTGTTATCCCAGTTCTTCATGAAGAATGGCCAATTGATAAGATGTGTCTAGATCGGCCGGTTGTTGTATGCCCACTGCCAGCTTGATAGATGGTTTCAGTCCTTCCAGGAAACGAGTAACATAGTGCATTGTATTTGGTGAAGTTTCATAGGCAGCAAGCTGGCCAAACAAATCAGAGAACCGCTCTACATAATCCTCAGCAGTTCCTGTCTGACTGATGTTGAAAAACTTCCTCAGGATGGACTGATGCTGGTTACGGCCGAACCTGGACTGCAGTAAGCGGCAGAATTCATCCCATGTCGCTTGAGGGACTCGACGGTGAACTGAATCAAGCCATCGAGCGGCTGTACCCTCGAACAGAGCCGTAGCCAGAGATATCCACTGCTGCGGTGGAGTGTTCCAGAAACGGAAGTAATCTTCACACCTGGTCTGCCAGAGTTTTAGGTTGGTTCCATCAAATCACGGCATCTCGATTCATGGTCCAAACCTGAACACATCAGAAGAGTTGTGGCAAAAAATTTCCACCGAATTGAAGGGAACTCTCTGTAATGACTGATCGGTTTGCGTACCTATGGCTGGTGTGGAACGTAGAGTCGATTTCCAGGACCTCTGTTCTCACTGTCGGCATGGAAACCTTCCGATTCGGACGGACCACCACTGGCGGAGCGGATGGGTATGGGAGGCGCTCCTCTCGACGTTTCCGCAGTGGCAGGCGGAGTACGATCCAGCTCGTGTCACAGCTCATCGATGTCGACACCAATGGAAAACTTGACCTCATCGATACAGGAAGAGAGCAGATCCAGCTTGGCATCGAGCTTGGAGATGGCCGCCGCCGTGGAATCGATGCGGTCGCGGTCGGATTTGTCGAAATCAGCTCGCAGCAAGTCATAGATGGCCTTGGTCTCCGTCGAGATGCGGTCCATCACCGCCGCTCGCTACCTGTCGGCGAACCGGGTGTGGCGCTGGTGAGACGGAAGGGCCGACAGATCGAATGGCTCTGATGCCAGATGGTAAGGTTCTCATCTATATCTCCATGGAAATTCGAATCAAGTTCTTACAATTGGATCTCGGAGAGGGGAATTGAAGGGGAGAGGAAGAAGAACACGCTTTCTAGCTGGCCATCGTGCCATTTGCCTTTTGCCAAGTCTAGAAGCAGAGAGGGGAAAGGTACTTAAGGGGTTACAAGGCCTAAGGCCCATTCAGGGCCCGCAAGCCGAGTGGGCAGACGAGGCTTGCGTATGGGCCTGACTCTTGACTGTGCTTCCTCTTGCCGCTCTATTGTACCCGTGTCGTTGACATGTTCATTCTGACGGGGAACTGTTCCATGTGGATCCCAGTGTACGTGTTTGGTTTGGGCCATGGCATGGAACTTCCCGGCCTAAACCGCGCTGATCTCCTTCAATCCACGGGGTGCAACAGAGTAGCCTCTGATGCGTGGAACGAATCCATGCGAGGCACGTCTTGAGGCTGCTCCCTCTCTTCCCCTTGAGTCGCTGCGGCTGCTCATCTCCATTGCTGCTCCTAGGTCAGCCAAACGAGATCTTAAAGAGAGGGGGTTGGTATGCAGGAATTTTGGGTGACAAGAAAGGACCAATCTAATCCCTAGGTGGATTAGTTCCACTAGGAGATTAGTTCTACTACAACCAAACAAGGCCAAAGGAAGTAGAAAAGTTCATGAGGTCCTTTTAAGCTGGATATGAACCCTGGGTGAACAATAGTTTGTTTTCCTCTTTTGTCATCGAACATTTGGAAATTAAATTGAAGTGTGCGACTGTCAGATTCATAAACTGGGTGGCTGCCCTTCGGGCCACCTCCTCATCGAGAGTCCTCCTTAATGGGCTGCGACAGGGTGACCCCCCTCACTCTGCTCTTCGTCATTGCAATAGATCCCTTAATGGATGGGGAATAGAGAAAGCACACATGAGTAAATGGTGATCAATTTCCTCAATGACTGCATCTCTATGCATACAAAAAAAGATTGAAAATAACGCAGCCCATAAAACACAATGTGATTAATGGTTGTCATGTAACCCGATCACACAGCTGCACAGGTGTTAAAAAAGCCCATGGCCCAACCAATACATAACAAAATGAAAATCAAATAACATACATAGCCTGAGGCGGACAACGTGAAATTGTGAAAATCAGATAGCTAGCAGACAAGCGCGGCCCATTAGGTTGGTAGAGGGGGAGGGGGCAAGTTGTGTGCTAAGGGTAGACATGCAACTAGGTTGGGGTTGACGAGGCAAGTTACGTGTTAGGATGGACACATAACTGGGACACCGTCGAGGATTGGGGGCAAGTTAGACGTGGATCACAACAAATACAATCACATATCAAATGACGGACAAACAAATGACCAAGCGAATTATCCAACAAAAACCTAATAAAAAAGTATTTTCTATGGATCTCGACTTGAAATGTTGTGCCTGCATGGTGAAAAAAATATACAGACAAAAAATGGAACAGGCCCACTCCTCCATGTAAAAGGAAAACACAAAATAAAAAAATAGAGTGTAAGAAAAAGGGGAATGGAATGGGAGTGAGAAGATAGAGTGGCGGATGGGATGCCCGAGATTTAGGATTGACTCTCATGATTCTAATTTTTAAAGCATGTGCATCCTAGGTAAATGAAACAAAATCCATATGACCTAGTATTTCCTATACGGCGCCTTTTGCACCCGTTAGTACTGTTCTAGGTGTATTGATATTGTTAGTTTTTCTTGTAGGTGTGCACGACAGGTTTGAACTCGAGACCTCTCGGTTCGGAGAGACCACTCATAACCACAAGGACAACTTAACGTTTGTGCCTACTCGCTTCTCATTGTTCCTTTTCAGTTTGCGGAAAGCCTTTGGTTTTGGGAAGCTTCTGTTTTTCCTGTTCGCTGGACAGTTTCCGGACAGTTATTAATTAGTTTTTTTCTTTTTCTTTTTTAGTGTTTCTTAAATGTGAGATTAAATGTGAGAATTGTTTTCAAATTCATGTTTTTTTTCAAAGTTGGTGAACTTTTTCAAATACATGAATTTTTTCTTCAAAATTTATGGTTTTTTTTCAGAATCCATGAACTTTTTTCAAATTGATGATTTATTTTCAAATTTGCTATTTCCTTTCAAAATCGATGAACTTTTGGAAAGAAATCTATGAATTTTTTTTCTAATTCATGAACTTTTTTCAAAATTGATGGACCTTTTAAAATTCCTAACCTTTTTTCAAAATTGATGAACTTTTTCTTTTTAAATCTATTAACTTTTTTCAAATTTGTGAACTTTTTCCAAAAATCGATGAACCTTTTCAAATATGTGAACTTTGTTTTCAAAATTGATGAACTTTTCTCAAGTTTGTGAACTTTATGCGAAATCATTGAACTTCTTTTCAAATACATAATCTTTTCTGAACTTTCTTTGAAATATGTGAACATTTTTTGAATTCATATTTTATTTATTTGTTTGCAAAAAACCAAAATTTTCATATATTTGTTTCCAAAAGCCAATGGTTGACTGGTATATTGATCGACCATTGACCGGTGAACCAAATGCGCCCTGGCGAGGGACTGCATCGCTAGTGGTTAATGGACCGACCCAATGTTGTAAGTTAGTGGGCGCGAAAACTCTAGTTTTTTTAGAATCGCCAAAACTCCTAGTTGGCGCATACAACACTAACTAGGAGCTCACATATAACCCCACGGGCCACGGCCATGCTGACACAGCAAAGCAACGGGCCTTAGTGATGCAGGACACACCAAAGCAAAAATGGCCGGACAAGGCGACGTGCGATGCGAAAAATGGGTTGAGAACGAACACAACGAGCAAGACAAGATCGATCAAACAAATAGCATGAATATTTCAACTTTTGATCATGTGGTGGACAACTTAGATGAAACATAATTAATTCTCATATTCTTCCCTCATGACTAGATGAAAGGATCGAGATGGATCTAGAGGGGGGTGAATAGGTGATTTTAATGGTTACTTAGCAATTTTAGGAAATAATGCAAAATATGAAAGTGAGCCTAACAATTGCGAAGATGTTTCTAGTGCAAAGTAATGTAAGCAACCACAATTAGTAGCAAGGTAACCAAACACAAGGTAATGAAAGTAAAGACTAAAATACAAGAAACCACATGTAGAGAGTTAGGGTTAGTGATAACCGCAACTCCGCGAGACAAGGATGTATGTCGATGTTCACTTTCTTGGAGGGAAGCTAGTCACCGTTAGAGAGGTGGATATTACCACGAAGGATCACCCTATTCTTCCCTTGAGACAACACCAAGAAGGTGTTTCTCAACCACTAGCGTTAGACCTTGAGTGCTCCAAACCTTCACAAAGTTTATGTGTGTGTGTGTGTGGGGGGGGGGTAATCACAATGCTCGATTCCTCGCTAGAGTACTCCTACCACCTAGGAGTCTGGGAGTAAAAAATATCAAAGGGGAAGCTCTAGACTTTCTCAAATCACTATTTGATTTGGTCACAAGAAGGAGAGGGAGTGGCTCTATCACTTGATTGGAACAACTCTCAAGAACTCACACAAACGGTTCCGGGATCTGTGATTTGGTGAGGAAGAGTGAGAGGGAGCACTTCTAGGGTTATCGGGATATTTTGAATGGAGTATCCTCTACCGGAGTGATAGGGGGTATTTTGGAGCAAGCCGATTGTGGTTGTTTGAGCCACTTGAGCTAAGCACCGGACATCCGGTAGAATCACCGGACATCAGGTGTCTTTCACATGCTAATGGATAGAAAGTAGTGCAATATTGGCTAAGGAATGGTTTGTTGGACGTCTGGTACTAGCCGGACATTCGGTGTCTCGGAAGACACTGGACATCCGGTGCGTACAGGAAGTCCGACAAAATGGCTCTGGATAGATGAACGGATTTCTGCAAAGTAGCAGAACTTCGTTGATTTGTCTCTGTTGGGATCTCACCGGATTTTTGGATGCAGTGGGATGTCCAGTGGCATAGGAGAGAATGGACGTCCAGAGAACAATAGACAACCAACAATTTGGCTCTATATAGGATGGACCGGATTTCTGGGAGGACCGAAAATCTGACAGTTTTGTTCTGTTGAGATACACCAAATTTCTGAAGGCACCGGTCGTCCCGTGGGCAGTGAGGGACTGGATGTCCAGTAGATACCGTTCGTCCGGTGAGCCAGAGACCAAATAACTTATCCTGAGATATAACAGGTGGGTCATTTTGGAGAAGAAACCAGGAATGTTTTGTGGGTGTATGTGTGAGGAATTGATACGTCTCCAACGTATCTATAATTTTTTATTGTTCCATGCTGTTATATTATCATTCTTGGATGTTTTACAATCATTTTATAGCAACTTTATATCATTTTTTGGGACTAACCTATTTACATAGTGCCGAGTGCCAGTTGTTGTTTTTTGCTTGTTTTTTACTTCACGGAATATCCCTATCAAACGGAGTCCAAATGCAACGAAATTTTTTGGAGATTTTTTTGGACCAAAAGACAACTTGGGAGCCAAGGAAGTGTACGGGGGAAGTGTTGGGGAACGTAGCAGAAATTCAAAATTTTCCTACATGTCACCAAGATCTATCTATGGAGAGACCAGCAACGAGGGAAAGGAGAGTGCATCTACATACCCTTGTAGATCGCTAAGCAGAAGCGTTCAAGAGAACGGGGTTGATGGAGTCGTACTCGTCGTGATTCAAATCACCGATGATCCTAGCGCCGAACGGACGGCACCTCTGCGTTCAACACACGTACGGAGCAGCGATGTCTCCTCCTTCTTGATCCAGCAAGGGGGAAGGAGAGGTTGATGGAGATCCAACAACACGACGGCGTGGTGGTGGAAGTAGCGGGATTCCAACAGGGCTTCGCTAAGCGCTGCGGGAGGAGGGAGATGTGTCACGGGAGGGAGAGGGAGGCGCCAGGCCTTAGGTATGGTTGTCCTCCCTTCCCCCGACTATATATAGGGCCAAGGGAGAGGGGGAGGGCGCAGCCTTGCCCCTTCCTCCAAGGAAGGGTGCGGCCAAGGGGGGGAGGAGTCCATCCTCCCCAAGGCACCTCGGAGGTGCCTTCCCCCTTTAGGACTCTCCCCCTTTTCTCTTCTCTTGGCGCATGGGCCTCTTGGGGCTGGTGCCCTTGGCCCATATAGGCCAAGGCGCACCCCCTACAGCCCATGTGGCCCCCGGGGTAGGTGGCCCCACCCGGTGGACCCCCGGGACCCTTCCGGTGGTCCCGGTACAATACCGGTGACCCCGAAACTTGTCCCGATGGCCGAAATAGCACTTCCTATATATAATTCTTTACCTCCGGACCATTCCGGAACTCCTCGTGACGTCCGGGATCTCATACGGGACTCCGAACAACTTTCGGGTTACCGCATACTAATATCTCTATAACCCTAGCGTCACTGAACCTTAAGTGTGTAGACCCTTACGGGTTCGGGAGACATGCAGACATGACCGAGACGTTCTCCGGTCAATAACCAACAGCGGGATCTGGATACCCATGTTGGCTCCCACATGTTCCACGATGATCTCATCAGATGAACCACGATGTCAAGGACTTAGTCAATCCCGTATACAATTCCCTTTGTCTAGCGGTACGATACTTGCCCGAGATTCGATCGTCGGTATCCCGATACCTTGTTCAATCTCGTTACCGGCAAGTCTCTTTACTCGTTCCGTAACACATCATCCCGTGATCAACTCCTTGATCACATTGTGCACATTATGATGATGTCCTACCGAGTGGGCCCAGAGATACCTCTCCGTCACACGGAGTGACAAATCCCAGTCTCGATTCATGCCAACCCAACAGACACTTTCGGAGATACCCGTAGTGCACCTTTATAGTCACCCAGTTACGTTGTGACGTTTGGCACACCCAAAGCACTCCTACGGTATCCGGGAGTTGCACAATCTCATGGTCTAAGGAAATGATACTTGACATTAGAAAAGCTTTAGCATACGAACTACACGATCTTTGTGCTAGGCTTAGGATTGGGTCTTGTCCATCACATCATTCTCCTAATGATGTGATCCCGTTATCAACGACATCCAATGTCCATGGTCAGGAAACCGTAACCATCTATTGATCAACGAGCTAGTCAACTAGAGGCTTACTAGGGACATGGTGTTGTCTATGTATCCACACATGTATCTGAGTTTCCTATCAATACAATTATAGCATGGATAATAAACGATTATCATGAACAAGGAAATATGATAATAACTTATTTATTATTGCCTCTAGGGCATATTTTCAACAGTCTCCCACTTGCACTAGAGTCAATAATCTAGTTCACATCGACATGTGATTAACACTCACAGGTCACATCGCCATGTGACCAACATCCAAAGATTTTACTAGAGTCAATAATCTAGTTCACATCACTATGTGATTAACACTCAATGAGTTCTGGGTTTGATCATGTTGCTTGTGAGAGAGGTTTTAGTCAACGGGTCTGAACCCTTCAGATCCGTGTGTGCTTTACAAATCTCTATGTCATCTCCTAGATGTAGCTACCACGTTCTATTTGGAGCTATTCCAAATAACTGTTCTACTTGGAGCTATTCTAAATTGTTGCTCCATTATACATATCCGGTATCTCTACTCAGAGCTATCCGGATAGGTGTTAAGCTTGCATCGACGTAACTCTTTACTTCGAACTCTTTATCACCTCCATAATCGAGAAAATTCCTTAGTCCACTAGTTACTAAGGATAACTTTGACCGCTGTCCTGTGATCCATTCTTGGATCACTCTTGTACCCCTTGACTGACTCATGGCAAGGCACACTTCAGGTGTGGTACACAGCATAGCATACTGTAGAGCCTACGTCTTAAGCATAGGGGACGACCTTCGTCCTTTCTCTCTATTCTACCGTGGTCGAGCTTTAAGTCTTAACTTCATACCTTACAACTCAGGCAAGAACTCCTTCTTTGACTGATCCATCTTGAACACCTTCAAGATCATGTCAAGGTATGTGCTCATTTGAAAGTACCATTAAGCGTTTTGATCTATCCTTATAGATCTTGATGCTCAATGCTCAAGTAGCTTAATCCAGGTTTTCCATTGAAAAACACTTTCCAAATAACCCTATATGCTTTCCAGAAATTCTACATCATTTCTGATCCATAATATGTCAACAACATATACTCATCAGAAATTCTATAGTGCTCCCACTCACTTCTTTGGAAATACAAGTTTCTCATAAACTTTGTATACACCAAAATCTTTGATCATCTCATCAAAGCATACATTCCAACTCCGAGATGCTTACTCCAGTCCCTAGAAGGATTGCTGGAGCTTTGCATACTTATTAGCATCTTTCAGGATTGACAAAACCTTCCGGTTGTATCACATACAACCTTTCCTCAAGAAAATCGTCGAGGAAACAATGTTTTGACATCCTATCTGCAAGATTTCATAAATAATGCAGTAATTGCTAATATAATTCCAACAGACTCTTAGCATCACTACGAGTGAGAAAGTCTCATCGCAGTCAACTCCTTGAACTTGTCGGGAAACTTCTTAACGACAAGTCGAGCTTTCTTAATGGTGACATTTACCATCATTGTCCGTCTTCCTTTTAAAAATCCATCTGCACTCAACAGCCTTACGACCATCGAGCTGTTCTGCCAAAGTCTACACTTTGTTTTCATACATGGATCCTCTCTCGGATTTTATGGCCTCGAGCCATTTATCGGAATCCGGGCCCACCATCGCTTCTCCATAGCTCGTAGGTTCATTGTTGTCTAGCAACATGACTTCCAAGACAGGATTACGTACCACTCTGAAGTAGTACGCATCCTTGTCATCCCACGAGGTTTGGTAGTGACTTGATCTGAAGTTTCATGATCACTATCATAAGCTTCCACTTCAATTGGTGTAGGTGCCACAGGAACAACTTCCTGTGCCCTGCCACACACTAGTTGAAGAGACGGTTCAATAACCTCATCATGTCTCCACCATCCTCCCACTCAATTCTTTCGAGAGAAACTTTTCCTCGAGAAAGGACCCGATTCTAGAAACAATCCCTTATTGCTTTCGGATCTGAGACAGGAGGTATACCCAACTGTTTTGGGTGTCCTATGAAGATGCATTTATCCGCTTTGGGTTCGAGCTTATCAGCCTGAAACTTTTTCACATAAGCGTCACAGCCCCAAACTTCTAAGAAATGACAGCTTAGGTTTCTCTAAACCATAGTTCACATGGTGTCATCTCATCGGAATTATGTGGTGCCCTATTTAAAGTGAATGTGGTTGTCTTTAATGCCTAACCCATAAACTATCGTGGTAATTCGATAAGAGACATCATGGTATGCATCATATCCAATAGGGTGCAGTTATGATGTTCGGACACACCATCACACTATGGTGTTCCAGGCTGTATTAATTGTGAAACAATTTCCACAATGTCTTAATTCTGTGCCAAACTCGTAATTCAGATATTCATCTCTATGATCATATCATAGATATTTTATCCTCTTGTCACGACGATCTTTCAACTTCACCCTGAAATTACTTGAACCTTTCAATAATTCAGACTCGTGATTCATCAAGTGAATATACTCAACATCTACTCAAATCATCTGTGAAGTAAGAACATAACGATATCCACTACATGCCTCAGCACTCATTGGACTACACACATCAAAATGTATTACTTCCAACAAGTTGCTTTCTAGTTCCATTTTACTGAAAACGAGGCTTTCAGTCATCTTGCCCATGTGATATGATTTGCATGTCTCAAGTGATTCAAAATCAAGTGAGTCCAAACGGTCCATTTGCATGGAGTTTCTTCATGCATATACACCAACAGACATGGTTCGCATGCCTCAAACTTTTCAAAAACGAGTGAGCCCAAAGATCCATCAACATGGAGCTTCTTCATGCGTTTTATACCGATATGACTTACGTGGCAGTGCCACAAGTAGGTGGTACTATCATTACTATCTTTTGGCATGAACATGTGTATCACTACGATCGAGATTCAATAAACCATTCATTTTAGGTGTAAGACCATTGAAGGTATTATTCAAATAAACAGAGTAACCATTATTCCCCTTAAATGAATAACCGTATCGCGATAGACATAATCCAATCATGTCTATGCTCAACGCAAACACCAAATAACAATTATTTAGGTTTTAATACCAATCTCGATGGTAGAGGGAGCGTGCGATGCTTAATCATATCAACCTTGGAAACACTTCCAACACATAACGTCAGCTCACCTTTAGCTAGTCTCCGTTTATTCCGTAGCTTTTATTTCGAGTTACTAACACTTAGCAACCGAACCGGTATCTAATACCCTGGTGCTACTAGGAGTACTAGTAAAGTACACATTAACACAATGTATATCCAATATACTTCTATCGACCTTGCCAGCCTTCTCATCTACCAAGTATCTAGGGTAATTCTGCTCCAGTGGCTGTTCCCCTTATTACAGAAGCACTCAGTCTCGGGTTTGGGTTCAACCTTGGGTTTCTTCACTAGAGCAGCAGCTGAATTGCCGTTTCATGAAGTATCCCTTCCTGCCCTTGCCCATCTTGAAACTAGTGGTTTCACCAACCATCAACAATTGATGCTCCTTCTTGATCTCTACTTTTGTGGTGTCAAACATCGCGAATATCTTAAGGATCATCATATATGTCCCTGATATATTATAGTTCATCACGAAGCTCAAGCAGCTTGGTGGTAATGACTTCAGAGAACCATCACTATTTCAACTGGAAGATCAACTCCCACTCGATTCAAGTGATTGTTGTACTCAGGCAATCTGAGCACAAGTTCAACAATTGAGCTTTTCTCCCTTAGTTTGCAGGCTAAGAAAATCGTCGGAGGTCTTATACCTCTTGACGTGGGCACGAGCCTGAAATCCCAATTTCAGCCCTCGAAACATCTCATATGTTTTGCGACGTTTCAAAAACGTCTTCGGTGCCTCAACTCTAAACCGTTTAACTGAACTATCACGTAGTTATCAAAATGTGTATGTCAGATGTTCGCAACATCCACAGACGACGTTCGAGGTTCAGCACACTGAGCGGTGCATAAAGGACATAAGCCTTCTATGAAGCAATGAGGACAATCCTCAGTTTACGGACCTAGTCCGCATAATTGCTACTACCAACTTTCAACTAAATTTTCTCTAGGAACATATCTAAACAGTAGAACTAAAGCGCAAGCTACGACATAATTTGCGAAGATCTTTTGACTACGTTCAGGATAATTAAGTTCATCTTACGAAATCCCACTCAGATAGACATCCCTCTAGTCATCTAAGTGATTACATGATCCGAGTCAACTAGGCCGTGTCTGATCATCACGTGAGACGGACTAGTCAACATCGGTGAACATCTTCATGTTGATCGTATCTACCATACGACTCATGCTCGACCTTTCGGTCTTCTGTGTTCCGAGGCCATGTCTGTACACATGCTAGGCTCATCAAGTCAACCTAAGTGTTTCGCGTGTGTAAATCTGTCTTACACCCGTTGTATGTGAACGTTAGAATCTATCACACCCGATCATCACGTGGTGCTTCGAAACAACAAACTGTCGCAACAGTGCACAGTTAGGGGGAACACTTTCTTGAAATTTTAGTGAGGGATCATCTTATTTACTACCGTCGTTCTAAGTAAACAAGATGTATAAACATGATAAACATCACATGCAATCAAATAATAGTGACATGATATGGCCAATATCATATAGCTCCTTTGATCTCCATCTTGGGGCTCCATGATCATCTTGTCACCGGCATGACACCATGATCTCCATCATCATGATCTCCATCATCGTGTCTTCATGAAGTTGTCACGTCATCTATTACTTCTACTACTATGGCTAACGCTTTAGTAATAAAGTAAAGTAATTACATGACGTTTATGTTGACACGCAGGTCATAAATAAATTAAGACAACTCCTATGGCTCCTGCCGGTTGTCATACTCATCGACATGCAAGTCGTGATTCCTATTACAAGAACATGATCAATCTCATACATCACATATATCATTCATCACATCCTTTGGCCATATCACATCACATAGCATACCCTGCAAAAACAAGTTAGACGTCCTCTAATTGTTGTTTGCATGTTTTACGTGGCTGCTATGGGTTTCTAGCAAGAATGTTTCTTACCTACGCAAAAATCACAACGTGATATGCCAATTGCTATTTACCCTTCATAAGGACCCTTTTCATCGAATCCGATCCGACTAAAGTAGGAGAGACAGACACCCGCTAGCCACCTTATGCAACTAGTGCATGTCAGTCGGTGGAACCAGTCTCACGTAAGAGTACGTGTAAGGTCGGTCCGGGCCGCTTCATCCCACGATGCCGCCGAATCAATATAAGACTAGTAACGGCAAGCATATTGAACAAAATCAACGCCCACAACTACTTTGTGTTCTACTCGTGCATAGAAACTACGCATAGACCTAGCTCATGATGCCACTGTTGGGGAACGTAGCAATAATTCAAAATTTTCCTATGTGTCACCAAGATCATATCTATGGAGAGACTAGCAACGAGGGAAGGAGAGTGCATCTACATACCCTTGTAGATCGCTAAGCGGAAGCGTTCAATAGAACGGGGTTGATGGAGTCGTACTCGTCGTGATCCAAATCACCGATGATCCTAGCGCCGAACGGACGGCACCTCCGCGTTCAACACACGTACGGAGCAGCGACGTCTCCTCCTTCTTGATCCAGCAAGGGGGGAGGAGAGGTTGATGGAGATCCAACAAGCACGACGGCGTGGTGGTGGAAGTAGCGGGATTCCAACAGGGCTTCGCCAAGCGCTGCGGGAGGAGGGAGATGTGTCATGGGAGGGAGAGGGAGGCGCCAGGGCTTAGGTATGGTTGTCCTCCCTTCCCCCCACTATATATAGGGCCAAGGGAGAGGGGGAGGGCGCAGCCTTGCCCCTTCCTCCAAGGAAGGGTGCGGCCAAGGGGGGGAGGAGTCCATCCTCCCCAAGGCACCTCGGAGGTGCCTTCCCCCTTTAGGACTCTCCCCTTTTCTCTTCTCTTGGCGCATGGGCCTCTTGGGGCTGGTGCCCTTGGCCCATATAGGCCAAGGCGCACCCCCTACAGCCCATGTGGCCCCCGGGCAGGTGGCCCCACCCGGTGGACCCCCGGGACCCTTCCGGTGGTCCCGGTACAATACCGGTGACCCCGAAACTTGTCCCGATGGCCGAAATAGCACTTCCTATATATAATTCTTTACCTCCGGACCATTCCGGAACTCCTCGTGACGTCCGGGATCTCATCCGGGACTCCGAACAACTTTTGGGTTACCGCATACTAATATCTCTATAACCCTAGCGTCACCGAACCTTAAGTGTGTAGACCCTACGGGTTCGGGAGACATGCAGACATGACCGAGACGTTCTCCGGTCAATAACCAACAGCGGGATCTGGATACCCATGTTGGCTCCCACATGTTCCACGATGATCTCATCGGATGAACCACGATGTCAAGGACTTAATCAATCCCGTATACAATTCCCTTTGTCTAGCGGTACGATACTTGCCCGAGATTCGATCGTCGGTATCCCGATACCTTGTTCAATCTCGTTACCGGCAAGTCTCTTTACTCGTTCCGTAACACATCATCCCGTGATCAACTCCTTGATCACATTGTGCACATTATGATGATGTCCTACCGAGTGGGCCCAGAGATACCTCTCCGTCACACGGAGTGACAAATCCCAGTCTCGATTCGTGGCCAACCCAACAGACACTTTCGGAGATACCCGTAGTGCACCTTTATAGTCACCCAGTTACGTTGTGACGTTTGGCACACCCAAAGCACTCCTACGGTATCCGGGAGTTGCACAATCTCATGGTCTAAGGAAATGATACTTGACATTAGAAAAGCTTTAGCATACGAACTACACGATCTTTGTGCTAGGCTTAGGATTGGGTCTTGTCCATCACATCATTCTCCTAATGATGTGATCCCGTTATCAACGACATCCAATGTCCATGGTCAGGAAACCGTAACCATCTATTGATCAACGAGCTAGTCAACTAGAGGCTTACTAGGGACATGGTGTTGTCTATGTATCCACACATGTATCTGAGTTTCCTATCAATACAATTATAGCATGGATAATAAACGATTATCATGAACAAGGAAATATGATAATAACTTATTTATTATTGCCTCTAGGGCATATTTCCAACAAGAAGGCCCGTGGGGCCCATGATACATCAGGGCACGCTAGAGAGCTCAGGCACGCCCTGATGTATCCTGGGGCCCACGGAGCTCCGTTCCACCGCCTCTTAGCTATATAAATACCCAAATATTCCAGAAACCCTAAGGGAGTCGACGAAACACAATTCCAGCCGCCGCAAGTCCCATAACCACGAGATCCAATCTAGAGCCCTATTCCGGCACCTTGCCGGAGTGGAACACGATCACGGAGGGGTTCATCATCCTCACTGGTGCCAATCCGATGATGCGTTTGTAGTTCGCCATAGACCTATAGGTCCGTAGGCAGTAGCTAGATGGCTTCTTCTCTCTTTTTGATTCTCAACACAATGGTCTCTTGGAGATCTATTTGATGTAATGACTTTTTGCGGTGTGTTTGTGGGGATTCGATGAAGTTCGAGTTTATGATCATATCTATATCCATGAATATTATTTGAGTCTTCTTTGATCTCTTATATACATGATTATTTATAGCCTCGTATTTCTTCTCCGAATCTTTGGTTTGATTGGTTTTTCTTGCAATGGGAAGAGGTGCTTTGTGATGGGTTCAATTTTGCGTTGTCCTCACCCAGTGACAGAAGGGGTAGCGAGGCTCGAATGTATCATTTCTATTAAGGATAAAAAGATGGGATCTATTCCTACATGAATATATTTTGTCTACATCATGTCATCGTTATTATTGCATTACTCTATTTCTCCATGAATTTAATACACTAGATGCATGTTGGATAGTGGTCGATGTGTGGAGTAATAGTAGTAGATGCAGAATCATTTTGGTCTATTAATCTTGGACGTGATGCCTATATACATGATCATTGCCTTGGGTATCATCATAATTATTTGTTCTTCTATCAATGCCCAATAGTAATTTGTTTACCCACCGTGTGCTATTTTCTCGAGAGAAGCCACTAGTGAAATCTACGGCCCCGGGGTCTATCTTTTATCATACTTGCTTTTCGATCTATCTTTTGCCGTATTTGTTTTCAGATCTATTATTCCAAAAACCCAAAAATACCTTGCTGCACTTTTCCTTTACTTATTTTATTTCGTGTTTTATTCAGATCTTTTATCCAATCTACCACAAAATAATCTATCTTTTTACCGTGGAGGGATTGACAACCCCTCTACGCGTTGGGTTGCAAGTATTTGTTCTTTGTGTGTGGGTACAGTTTACATAGTGTTGCTTGGTTCTCCTACTGGATTGATACCTTGGTTTCATAACTGAGGGAAATACCTACCGTAGTTGTACTGCATCATCCCTTCCTCTTTGGGGAAATACCGACGCAGTTTCAAGCCCCATTAAAAGGAATTTCTGGCACCATTGCCAGGGAGACATCATCAACATCTATCAGGTTCCTAATCATAAATCTCATCTCCTTGCAATTTACATTATTTGCCATTTTCCTCTCGTTTTCATATCCCCCATTCCACGGGGACTAAAACCTGTGATATACTTGAGAAACATGATTAGCCTATATGTATATTGTAGTCAACATCAAAACATGATATATATTCTTTTCGTCGGGATCACCTTTTAATTTTCTTTAATTCAAACACAAGACCCCCCTTAGGTGGAGAAGGATCTCCCAAGATTTCAACAAGCAAATTATGCTTAAGAATAGGTTGTTGCCTAAAAAATATTTCATCTATTTCATTTCTTTCATTCATATGCATATCATTTCATGATCTAGCAAATATTGTTTTAAAGGATTTGTAGGGGGCACAACTATAGAAGCAAGACAAATAATATCATTCTTACTAGGCTAATCTTTGTCATGAGGTTGTCTGGTAAAGTTAGAAAAATTAAATTCATGAGATTCATCACCATACTTAATTTTAACTTTCTCTTTAACACAATCAATTTCAGCATTAACAATCTTGTTGTGATCCATGTACTGGAAAATCAGTAGAGTATTTAATATTACCACAAAGGACTTCAACATCTCTCACAATCTCAAGCGGTGAAAAATGGTATACCTATTTGCAAGCTTAATAGTAACATTAATCTCCTGTACCTCAACAGTTGAAATATCATGCATAACTTCTTGATAAAGGGAGAAAGGAATAGCACTTATACTAGCACTAAGATCACATAAACCATGATAGCAATAATCTCCAATCTCAACAGCGACAACAAGCATGCCAACAACTTTCTTGTTTTTATCTAACTTGTCCTATTCAGTTCTAACATGTTTAGCAATTTCTAGCAGCTTCATCACTAAAATAAATAGCATGTCCATCAATATTATAAACCAAGAGATCTTTAACCATTGCAATTGAAGGTTCCACTTTAATTTGTTCAAAGGGTTTAGGTGCTTTAACATAACTCTTATGAACCACAGTCATAGCCCTAGCATGTTCCTTAATTCTAATAGGGAAATGAGGCTTTCAATATAAGTAGTAGGTACAACAGGATTAGAAGAGTAAGTTATTGTTTCAGTTTTAGCAATAATAGGTTCCTCACAAATATCTTTAATTGGTTCATGATATTTAAATCACTTCTCCTTAGGAAGATCAACATGAGTAGCAAAAGATAAACAAAATGTAGTTACTATCTCATATTCGAGTCCATATTTTGCACTAAGCTCATGAAAAACATTCGTTTCTACAAAAGACTTAAAACAATCATATTCAAGATTTATGCCTGACTCCTTACCTTTGTCGACCTCCCAATCTTCAGATTTACATTTAGTTCTTTCAATAATATCCCATTTGAAGTTCATACTTCTTTTTGAGAAAGAACCAACACAAGAAAAATCAAGCATTTCTTTATCATGAAGAGAAAGCCTAGCATAAAAATTATGAACAATAATATCTCTCGAGAGCTCATGATTGGGGCATTTGAGCATCAGATCCTTAAGCCTCCCCCAAGCTTGAGCGATACTTCCTTCTTTACGAGGCCAAAATTTTTAGATACAATTCCGATCACGATGAACCATGTGCATAGGATAATTTTTTTGGCAGAATTCCATCTTCGTTTAGTTCCAGTCCCATGAGTCAGAATCATCCAATAGCTTATACCATGCCAATGCTTTTACCTCCAGAGATAAAGGGAATAATTTCTTCTTAGTGTTTTCCCTCGATAAACCTGCAAACTTAAATAATCCACATAGTTCATCCGTAAAGATTAAGTGCATATTAGGATGTATTATTCCGTCTCCTGCATAGGGATTAGCATACAATTTTCTAAGATACTAACAGGGTTTCATATTAAATATTTTCAGTAGGTTGAGGCTCGGCTCTTACCGCATCCGCTCGAGGTGAAGGTACCCCTAAGAAGCATCTCAAAGTATTGTTCTCCATGGTAACAAGCGAGGATAAAATTCAGCATGTATAATAAATGCTTCCTTACCAAATTTCACTGATGGAGAGCGTTACACTCCCCGGAAACTGTGCCAGAAAAGAGTCTTGATGACTCACAAGTATAGGGGATCAATCTTAGTCCTTTCGACAAGTAAGAGTGTTGAACCCAACGAGGAGTAGAAGGAATCGATAAGCGGTTTTCGGCAAGTTATTCTCTACAACTGTTGTAAGATTGTTTTGATAGATAATTTGATAGCAAGATAATTGATTAAAATTAACAAGTAACCAAACTAACAAGGTGCAGTAAGATGTCTCAATACTTAACATCGATAAGGATAATCTTGAGATAACTCTTATAGTGACAAAACGCTTTTGAGGACACACGGGAATTCATCGAGTTACTTTCACTAGGATTCATTGACTTGCGTTCATTGGTCTGGTAAGTTGTTATGTGGGTGAACTAGAGCTAAGGTGTTATTCTTACTTGAACAAACAACCTACTTATGATTATCCCCTCCATGTAAGCATCCACAAATACAAGAGAAGAATTAAGATAAATCTAACCATAGCATTAAACATAAGGATCCCAACAGCCCCTTATGGAACATCTCATAAACTGGGGTTTAGGTTTCATTCACTCCTACAACTGATCATCTACAAAATAATTCCACAATGCCTTCCCCTAGGCCCAAAGATGGTAAAGTGTCATGTAGTCAATGTTCACACGACACTAGAGGAAGAATAACATAACATATCATCAAAACGTTGAACAAAAACTAACTTCACATGATTACTTATAACAAGACTTCTCCCATGTCCTCAAGAATAGACACAACTACTCACAAAGAATAATTGTGTTCATGATTAGAGGATATAAATATGTGATTAATAATATGAAAAATATAATCTTTCACCAAGTAAACCAACTAGCATCAACTACAAGATGTAATCAACACCACTAGCAACCCTAGGTACCAATCTGAGGTTTGATACAAAGATTCAAAGAAAGTAAAAACTAGAGTTTGGAGATGAGATGGTGCTGGTGAAGATGTTGAGAAGAGTGTTGGTGATGACGATAGCTTCGATTTCCTCAGAATCGCTCCGCCGGAGAGCAAAAGTGCTCCGCCTCCAGATGGCAGAAGAAGGTCCTGGAAGTCTTCTTTTTTTTCTAGGGTAAATGACTTCATATAGGAGAAGGTGGGCAGCCGTGGACCTTCGTGAGGCCCACAAGCCACCTGGGCGCGCCCCTGGCTTGTGGCCCCACTGAGGGTCTTCTCCAGTACTTCTTTCTTCCAATACTTTTTATATATTCCAAAATAGTTTTTCACGTCATTTGGAGCTCCAGAGAATAGCTATCTCTGTTGTAGCTTTTTAAAGTCTAGAATTCTAGCTACCGGCAATCCCCCTCTTGTGATGTATCTTGGAATTAAGAGAGAAACACATTAGAATTGAGTCATAAAGTGGAATATAACTCTAAAACATTATAAATAACAGCAGGAAAACATGATGCAAAATGGACGTAACTTTGGAGAAGAACTCAAGAGTATTTTTGTGGGTGTATGTGTGAGAATGATGAATGATGTGAGTGAAAGACATTTGAAGCAAACGTGGGTTTTGAGCGAATCTTTCACGAGTCCCGATTATCCCTTCTTAATAGTGTGTGATCCCTATACTCAAGAACAAACTCTAAAGCCTAAGTTATTTGTCTTGTTCCTTTGTTCTTGATCACTATACACTTATGTAGTCATAATCCACACACAAGATTCAACGGGGACTAAAACATGTGATGTACTTAACGAACATGATTAGTCCCATATATGTATATTGTCATCAGCATCAAAATATGATTAAGCGCATGATTGCACTTTCACTAGGGATAGTTACCGAGGGGGTGATTGAGGGAGAAACTCAATTAATGGAATATATCACTATTTTCTATAATAACTTATTTGGGCAACCTAATTGCTCTAATATTTCCCTATTACAGCACAATTTCACCAAGATCCCTGTTGATGTAGCTGAGGAGTTAGTTAGATCTTTTACTTTACAGGAAATCCATGAGGTTGTCTTTCAGATGGACAAAAATAAGAGCCTTGTGCCTGATGGTTTCCCGGCTGACTTTTATCGGGAATTTTGGGACCTGGTTAAGTGGGAATTGAAAGGGTGGGTTGATGATTTGCCAGAGGAGAACTAGATACTGCTTGACTCAATTATGGCATCATCACAATTGTCCCTAAAACTAATGATGCTAGAAAAATTCAACAATTCAGGCCTATCTACCTCCTAATGTGAGTTTTAAAATTATTACAAAAGTCTTAATGAATAGGCTTAGAAAAATTGTTTCCCTTGTGATTCCCTCTACACAAACTGATTTTGTTAAGGGGAGGTATATTATGGAGGAATTAGTAGTATTACATGAGACACTTAATACTATCCAATTAAAAAATGTAGTGCAATTTTGTTTAAGGTAGAATTTAAGATCAAATGGCCATGTGTCCTTTAGATGTTGAAAATGATGGTATTCTCTAATAAATGGTGTGGTTGTGTAATGATGACCATGAGGGGGGTCATATTGGGGTTAGGGTTAACGACATAATAGGTCCTTATTTTAAACTCACACATGATTGCTCTATCTCCTTTACTTTTTGATGTGGTTGTTGATGGTCTAGCTGTAATAATGGAAAAGGCTAACATCAATGGTTTTGTCAAAGGGGTTTTAAATGAAAATATCTCACATGGGGCGAACATGTTGCAGTATGCAGATGACACATTATCCTTTATTCAGGATGATGTGGAGAGTGTCAAGAACCTAAAATTTATTTTTAGTTTATTTGACCAAATGCCAGGCCTTACTATTAACTTCCACAAAGTGAACTGTTTTTATTTGGAGAAGCTAAAGGAAAAGAGAACATATACCAAGAAATCTTCACTTATAAGGTTGGTAGTTTGCCCATGAAATATCTTGGAATGACAATTTCTGATGTGAGGATTAGAAATAAATATTGGACTCATGTAGTGGAAAATTTTGAAAAGGTGTGTTTGCTGGTAGGGTAAGCTTCTAGGGTCTATAGCTGGAAGGATTACAATGGTGCAAGCATGCCTAACAAACATTCATTTGTTCATGATGTATTTTATCCCATCCAAATTAGGGTTCGGGAAAAAGCTGATTTCTTTAGAGCCAGAATGGTCTAACGAGTTGATGAGGATAAGGGGGGAATACCATTTAGTTAAATGGAAAACTTGTTGTAAATCTAAAGATCTAGTGGACTGGGATTTTCAATTTGGATATCATGAACAAAGCCCTGATGGCTAAGTGGTTTTGGAAACTAGAAACAAAAAATGGGTTGTGGCACTCTGTCTTGCTAAATGAATATGCACCTAATGGCTGTATTTCTAGGGTTAAACATAAAGTAGGGACTCACAAATCTCTCAATAGGAAACTAATTGAGATGGACTGTCGTTTCCCACAAAAAAATGTGGAAATTAGGGTGACACCCAAAATTAAAAAGTGTTCTTATGGCTTATAGCCAAAAAACATTTTAACAAAATATTCCCTTCTTAAGAGGGGATGGAAAGGTAGCAAGATGTGTGTCTTTTGTGGTGGAGATGAAACAATTGACCATTCATTTTTTAGTTTCTCTGTTGTTTCTTTGGTGTGGAGCTTGCTAAAAAGTGTTTTAATTTGAATTCGATTCCGGCGACGATGATCAATGTTTTGGGAGTTGGATTTGAAGCTTCCCAAAATAGAATAATAAATTGATTTTGGTTGGGGTTTCAACAATTTGTTGGACTATGTGCAAATGCAGGAACATGTGATCTTTTAGAACAAATTCTATAGTGACCCCATGGTTCTAATTAAGCTCATTTGCTTTTGGATCATTGGGTGGTCTATTTTAAAGACAAAGGAGGAAGCAAAAGAGGTGTTGATGCTGAGGTCAAGGCTG
This sequence comes from Triticum urartu, assembly GCF_003073215.2. Classification (NCBI taxonomy): domain Eukaryota; kingdom Viridiplantae; phylum Streptophyta; class Magnoliopsida; order Poales; family Poaceae; genus Triticum; species Triticum urartu. Next base: position 308,524,018 of record NC_053022.1, read on the forward strand.
CTAGAAGAAGTAGAAAATGAAGTGTACAAAGCTTCACAGGGGTAGAGCATATGACGCGTTTGGTTACCTGCACCATTTCTTGGCATTTTGCATAGTTGTCCCAGCTGGGCTTGTTTGAGAAAATGTAGGGAAAAACCAATATATGTACATAGTATGGTTGCCTGCATGTAGGCTGCCTGCATTAGGGGAGCAATTTTTGCCTGACGTTTGGTTGCGTGCAATGGCTGGGCTGATGCAAGTGCCTGGTGTTTGATTGCATACATACAACGTGATTAAGAGCTTCCTAACAACTACGCATGACACGTAGTTACAGTCACGATGGCTGCGACAGTGTAGGCCGTGGAGGAGGAGGTCGACCAGTCGATGCCAGCGGCGGTGCTGGGAACAACATGGCTTCCATCCAGTAAGTTTGACAATGATTAGTGAGAACAAAGTGACTCAGCAACTGAGGTGGATGGTTGTCGCAGGCCCACGGCCGACGCAATGAGCATGTAGCCGCGGGCGAGCGATCCCATCGGCCGCACGTCGAAAAATTGCTAGTGTTGCTACTGTGGAGAAAGACCATGGGGAGAGATGAATAGAAGGAAGCTAAGGCAGAGGTTAGGGAGGAGAAATGTAGTGTGCGCGCCATGGTGGTGTGAGTGTAGAAGTACGAGAGAGAGTAGGCCGAATGGAACGACATGGGCGACGACGCCAATGTAGTAGGACGGGGCAAAGGAGGCCTAAAGAAATGGCACCGACAATAATGCTAGTGTAGTAGGACGCAGCGAGGAGGCCGAGAGGAAAGATTAGAAGGGACTATACAAACGAGATTAAGGAGTGTCATTAAAATAGACCACACATATGCATATGTACAGTTCGTGAAGAAGATGTAGATATACTCATCTACGATCGTTGAAATGGAAAATGTGCAAGACGAAAGTCGTGTGAAATTGTGAGATGAAACTACTGGTCAAAGGAAAATTCAAACTATCCACCGTGCATGATGAATTTGACAAAATTCGTCCAAAATAGCTCCAAATGTGTACACGAAGGTGAATATTTGTGGTAGACAAAACTACAAACCGATCATCTGAATGGAACCATAACATCAATGTGCATCTTTTTCGTATAGAGCTGATCTCGAATCAAATCACCTTGTGTGGATTAGAAGGTGGAATATTTTAAGAGGAGGTTACAGTAAAACGTGTGCAAACTCACATACATGGTGCACCACCAGAGCCACCCATGTGTGCTATGTTGCATTGTTGGAGCCCGACTCGCTTGAAACGGCCGAATCGAGCGTTCCCAACAATGCAAGCCTAAGGGCGCTTTAAGTTCCGTGTGGGCCAACTTTCTAATACGATTCGAGCAGCCAAACAGGCAAAAAACAACCAGTGCAGGCTTGACTGGGCCTAATGCAGGCTACCAAACACGTTAATAGTGTGTTGAGCCTTGAGGGCTCAGAAGCTGCTCTCTCTAGAAGACACTATTTCTGCTGCCACGAGCTATGGGCACACGATGCCTCAACTTAGTTTGTTCGTTTTTCTTCTTTTTTAGTTTGTTAGGGCATCTCCAACACTGACCCGTGAATTTGCTCCAGCAGTTGTCCGCGTACTGGGGGCTAGTCCGCGGACATTGATTCGAAAGCCAGCCAGCACTGCCCACATACATTTTAATAACTGTTGGAACCAACCGGACGAAATTCATGCAAACACGGTGGATTTCATATAAACCGGACGGAATGCATTACATTTGACATTTTGGACACTTTTAACTCCTCAGCAAGCTGGGTTGGAGCGGCGATGTGGCACCTCAGCTCAGAGAAAACCGGAACGCCCTGTATTCCAGCCCAGAGATCAAGGCGAAGTCTTGTCGAATACGACACTGCTTAGTATAGAACAAACCATCTCTCTATTATAACACAAATAGGAATACAAGGGTTCCAATATTACAACGAATAACATCGGCACGACGACACTATGCCAACCATGCTTGCTCTATGCAAGCAACATAACAACTCGAGACAGCGGAACAACTACCGGCAGCGGAACAACGAACGGCGATGATGGACTCCAATCCGTAGGGACTCTGGCTAGAACATTTATCCTAGCTCGCGAACACAGGAACAACACCAAACAAAAGCAAGAAATCCAGGCACGACCTACAAGCTGGCATGACACGCCAGGTCAGTATATTGAATGTAATTGCAAGCTCACAATAACCAGAAGCATTCAAGACAAACAACATCATGGCAATTACAGGTTAAGCAGAAATTATCATGAGATCATCAAAATAACATGGCATGAAAAACATGAACATAATATCACTAGAACAATAAGAGCATGGCATGAACATATAAATCTGATGATACTAGCATGCAACATGATGACACTATATGCACCACTTATTCTGTTTGGGTTACCTCGTAACCAACACATGCATCACTTACCCACCTCGGACATTACACGATCATCTCAGGATCAAATCAAGCTTGGTATAAACAATACCGTAGTAATCATTAAATGACCACAAGGAGCTTGATCTTTACCCATGATTCTCGCACAACATCACGAATACTTATCAACTCGGTATCCTCGATACCACGGTGATCATTCATGGATCACAAACAGAACCACTCTTGGCTCAACGGGTTACCTCGTAACCAAACGGTGATCATTCACGGATCACATAACCAACTTATCTCATCATCGAACCAGGGTTGTTATTAAACAAGGACACGAACTGGGCCCTTATCCGCGGGCACGGCTATCGATAGATTTAATACACACTCTGCAGAGGTTAGTACACTATACCCACACCACGGAACCCATGGCCTTGCACTCCCATTCGGGTGGACCAACGACGTTCCGACAAAACTGATATACTGCCATGACACTCTCCCGGCCACTCCGACCAACTCCCCTTTGGGCTAAGTCATGGGTGGCCCCGTGCCTACCAAAGGCACCAACGGCCACCGTCGTGGCAAAACGGCCACCATCATGGCAAAACGGTCCCAAACAGGGACAATCCGGATATAATAACAACGGGCACACAAGGTTATGTCTGCTTACCGGGCCAGGGTACCGCACGCCCATAACCTTCCCTCGTTGGAGGCACCGGCGAGAGGCACGACAATAGACCCAGTTAGGACCTTCCCATAAAGGCAAGCGTGGTTGCACTGGTCAGCTTGATATGCTGGCACCATGACTCAGCCAACAGTTGTTCAAGTTCAATTTAATCCGGTTAAACTTGAATGCAATATGCTGAGTCATGATAAAATAACATGATGCAATTACAATGCATGAGCATGATATCAACATAATCATGAGGGTACAACATAACTATCCACCATATCAACAATGAATCATATCCAACTGAGCATGGCATACTGACTAGCATGAACGTCACAAGTACATACTTCTCAGAAACATTGCATGACCACTAGCATCAACAATAAATATCACGCAAGAACATATCAACAATGCCATCATGCAAGCATTTAACCAACTGGATGCAATGGAACATACATAACAACGGTACTCGGGACAGACGACAGTCATGCACCGAAGACCATTACCAACATCAACATGTACTACTAGCAAGAATAAGCATATGAAAGGAATACCAGCAACTAGCAGGGAATGATAACTAGGTGCATAACAACATAGCAAGAAAGTAAGCACTAACCAAGAATCATTACCGAACAACGATAACCATATTTTAAACAAGCAAACAGTTAATAAATATTCAAGTTGAAAACCATGGCTACTGCATGACTATCATGCAAGTGGGTATTGTGGCTTGCCTGGGGGTGACGGAGACTCCAGGGAGAAGTGCGGTGAAGTCACGGAATGAAACGTCGGGTGGTTCTTTCTCGGAGGGGGATGATTAGAGGCAAGGGCAAAATGGTCATTTTCACTGTGAGACCGCCTAGTGAAAATGTTACCAAAAGATATAGCTCGACGAGACGAAGAAGTGAGCGCTAGTTTCACCTCGATCGGAGTTACGGTTGAAAAGTTGTGAAGTGTAGAAGATTAGGGACTTTTCTGTAAAAAGAATATTCACAGTCGGGCCCTGAGTGGATAAGACAGAAACAGATTTCAGAAAATACGTTTTCGGAATAGAGAAAGCGCATTCTTGGCCACAATAGAAGAGAAATACATTTTTCCAGAACGGAAAACGCATTTCAGCTAAAGGATGAAGGAATGCGCTTTTGGGACGGGGAGGCGTAACTTACGGAGTATGCTTCCACTTATGCGCCTGGGTCCGCGCGTGGCCAACGCCCGAGAGGCTGACTGGTGGGGTCCGCGGGGAGGAGGGGTCCAGGTGCGCTCGTCTTCTTCCTCCTCTCCCCGCCCCCGATCGGGAACAGAGGAGCGAGGACAGGAGCGAAGCAGAGGCGGGCTCCAGCGAAGGGGCCGGCCGGCTCCGGCGAGCTCCGGCCCATCCGAGCACACCGAAGGGACCGCGGGGTCGGCCCGCACCCGTTCAGAGGATCAGCCGGCGTCGGGGTGGTGTGGAGAGGAGGGGAGGCCGCGGCGACGGAGGCGGACAGAGGGCGGCGGTGGCGTTGGTTGTCGGCGACGTGGGCAGCTCCGGCGAGGGATGAGGGGTGGGGGCGAACCGCCGGAGTGAGGAGGAGACGTAGGTGGCGACGGGAGGGAGAGAGGAGCGCTAGAGGGCTCGGTCGGGGTGGTGGCCGAGAACAACGGCGATGGCCAAGCTCCGGGAGGCGCGGCCAGAGGAACTCCGGCGACGAACTGGTGGGGTGGAGAGGCTCTCTGGGAGGAGGGGAACACGCTGGAGGGGTTAGGAGGTGGAGAGGGGGACTAGGCTCGCCGGAAACGAGAAAATCGGTGATGGCCGAGGCGAACTCCGGCGAAAAGAGGAGGGGGCCGAGGACTTCGGTGGACTAGAGAGGCGAGGGAGGAGTGAATGGGCGGCGGGAGGGGTCGAGGGTCCTATATATAGGACCGGGAAGGCTCTGGAGCTCACAAGCGAGCTTGAGCAGTGCTCTAATGGAGGTCAGTGGCTGGGCATCGCACGGGCATGAAGCTAGCGGCTCATTTATGGCGAACCACGACGAAGCAGCGACGCCGGGCGATGCAGTCGAGCACGGGCGAGCTCCAGGACATGGTTGGACGTCAAGACGAGGAGGGAGGAGACGAGCACAGTGGCCGGACCGAGCCAGAGCTTGCACTGTGCGTGACGCTAGCGTGAGCACCACGGGCACTGGTGCAAACAGCGCGTTCTGGCTGGGACGACCATGTCCAGTAGATAGACCGTTGTGCCCTTAGTCAAAATGAGGAACTAAATTAGTCCAGGGGCAAAGAAGAGATTTACACTTAGATCCAAAGTAAATCAACAGGAAGGTGCTTGTAACTTGCTGTGGTTAAACCAGCTTGGTAACGTGGTAAATAGTTTGTCTGGAGATGATCAAACACTAAGATGATTTTGATCACCAAAAATCAGACTATGAAGAGGAGTTTAGATGAGGGTTGCTGTAGAAAGTGCAAAATTGGCCAGAATTAGGGATTGGGATGATACACTCACATACTTGATTTTCATGAGCTGAAATTTGGCATAGAGGGGTTATATGATTATATGAAACTGCTGTAAAAGTTCCATGCCATTTGGAAATACCAAAGTGGCACTTGCTTCACAAAGCTTCATTCTGGACAGAAACTTGGAAACATTGCACAGGGAAATTGGATTAACTAATTGAGTTAAAACTTGGTGGAAAGAGTTGATATAGGTAGGATCATGTCTTGGTAAAGTTTCAGCTGAATTTAAGTAATATAAAATATAGTTGCTTCACAAACTAAAAATCTGACCAGAAACTAAGATTTGGGCCTGGGCTCACATAGATGAGTTACATGAGCTCATATTTGGTGGAGGGTTATTATTTGATCATATGAAGGACCTTGCAAAATTTCAACTAATTTGGATATGCCTAGCTTTTACTTCCTTCACAATCACTTCCCTCAGACAGGAACTTTGAAAAATTGCTTAGGAATATTTACTAGGCAAATTGAGTTGAATTTTGTCATGAGGCAATTATTTGGATATTAAAAGATTTCCAAGAAGTTTGGGTTGAATTGGGCAAAAATAAATGGCACTTGCTTCACAAACTACCATTCAAGACAGAACAAAAAAGGAATTAATTGATCATGATGGGAAACATGGCCAATGAAATATTTTGCAATATTTGAGGAAGATATGACCCAAAAAATTTATGAGAATTATTTGGGAATTTTGGGAGTGATGGAAATATAGGTTGCTTCACAACCTAGGGTTTTAAGAGTTATTCCTTTATCACAAAAGGAATGTTTCCAATAAAAAGAATATTGGGTTAGGTCAAGGATGGAAATGACATGATCTTGGGATGATGATGAGGGTGACAAGCCATTATAAAAACTAGGAAGACATGATCTTCCCAAGTTTCAGAACCACATAGCCACGGAAAAACAAATCAAATCAAAAATCCAAGAAAATCAAAGGAAAAAGAAAAGGGGAGAAATCCAGGCTGTTACAAACCTTCTCCCCTTAAAGAAATCTCGTCCTCGAGATTTGGTTGCTCAGGGATAATGATTTTTCTGACTTGAAGAATCCGTTTCCAACTCGGGTTTCTTTTATTCATTCTCATATAAACTTCCCACTGAATTGGATCTGATTGATGGTCTTGATCTGGGGTGGTTTGTTGCACCGTACCTGACATTCTGACAGGACGTACCTCATATGTTCCTTTTTATACTCACTCAAATTTTCTTTCATATATGTTGGCTGAGCTAGCATCCGAAATATTATCTTTACGTACATACTTGTCCTTCTTGATATTGATCCCTGCTGGAAATGTTATTCTTGTATTGAGTACCGAGAATATTCCACGGAGTTGGGGAACATATATTCCCGTGGAACAAAGAATTGCTTCTATCCAGGCATCGGGTTCCTTGCATATATGCATGCCTTCTGGGGTCAAAAAACAGTGAGGCGGATCATACCTGTTTTGATAACGGATTCTGACATCTTCCAGGAGTTTCTGACTTATCTTGACTGGCTTCATAGTCTTGAGTATCCAAGTTGTATCAAAGGTTTGACTGTCGCTTGTCGTGACTGATAGGGAAGATGCACCATCTCGTGATGATAACATTTGCAGACTTGACTGGCGGTGCTCTTGGCAAAGAATCCCATTCACCCAGGCTATTCTTTAATTGCTTCCCATATGCGAGAGATAACAATCTTCAAAGTATGTGTTCTCACACTGATTCTTCATTTTTGCTGGTATCTCCATGGGAATAACAGTTCGTGCGATGCTCCATCGCGGGTGTTGAGGTCAATATATTGAGCTGTCCTGGGTTCGGACTTGACAGACTCGGGCATTTAATGCTGACAATTCATAATTTAATGTCTTGTATTAGTGCCGTAAAAAGGAAGATTGGGCAGCTTGTGTTGGAAGCCATCGGGATATCATGCTGAGGAAGACTGGGTGTCTTGCGCTCGAAGCCTTCGGTGGATATCTTATTGAGGAAAACGGGGTACCGTATCTCATAAGCTTCCCCCCTTAAAGACTTTGCTAGGGAAGACTTGGTACCTTATGCCAGAAGCTTTTGTAGTATTTTATTGAGAAGGCTGAATATCTTGCATGGGAATCCATTCATACCCTATCAATGCAGACTGGGGACCTTATCGTTGTACACTTCGTCAATAAATTTTTGAGATGGATGGAACTGATTTTCTTGGTGATTGGACTGACATATATATATATATATATTTGTTAGTCTGGCAGCTGATTATTTGTATGGCAAGAATTGTCTGACTATCCTTGCTGAATTCATTGCGTATTTGGACTGACTTCTGGGTGTCGCAATGTTTTAATTTTGACTTATGGCAGATTCAATCATTGTGCATAGCCCATTCCTTTGACTTGAAATGCATTGTTGATCCAATTTTGTTCTCTTGTTGATTTAATCATTGCTGCGATAAAGTGTATCTCTGATAGGTACTTGTTACTAATAGTCTGATCAGAATACAATTTGTATCCAGACGGATGTCTGCGATACAATGCTATCAGCTGAAAACCTCATTGACTTTAACTGAATTCCTTGGTGTGTATCTGTACTGCTTACGGCTTCTTCTGATTCGGTGTCGGTCGAGGAGTAATTTCCATAATGGGGTAACACCGAGGATTCAAAGCAAAGAAGCACGAGAAAATGATTTATTGCAACAAAGCATACAACAACCGAGCTACAAAGCTGCTCCACACAGGCACACACAAGCATGATACTATAGTAGATGCACAAGCGCTACACGAAGGACTACACCCTATGCTTGAGGAAACACTCGTGAACCGATGAGGAAGCTAAGGGAGTAGCGAGTGGAACTGCTGACTCCGAAGCTCTGGATGGACGAGGCGGAGGGGTTGGAGAAGCTGGCGGAGACTGAGGTAAAGCGACACCAAGCAATCTCCTGGCTCGAATGGCATCTCGGACTAACTCGGAAATAAGAAGACACTCGGCCATCATGTAACGAGACATGGCGTGGATAGCCGAGTCATATTGAGGGTTGACGGAGGGAAATTGGATCCGCCTAGGATTCTTGACGATGGTGGGATAATATTGATAAGCACGGTTCTCTTGCACCATGCTCTCTTGATGACGAAGACCGGTGATTCCTGCCATTGCGGCAAGCTGAGCGGCACGCTCGGGAGTAGCGTCGTAACCACCATGGAAACTGTAGGTGCGCTTATCGATAGGAATCGGAGCTGATAGATGAACATGAGCAACATATTCCAGAATTCTTCCTCCAACAAAAAACTAGAATACTTAATAATGGGGTGGATATCCGAGTGGATAAATGCTACGCCACATGTCGCCAAGGAGGGCGGCAAAGCTGAGAGGTGCAGGAGTGGGACTGAACTCAATTGGACCAGCACCGGGAGCTATGGGAAGGGCACTGAACTCGTGGAAGTTGACCGCTATCTCTGCATGAAACAGGGGTTAAGGTAACCGAAATAAGACTATATGCAGCAAACAAATGCAACAACCAAATGCAGCAAGCAAGGGCAACAACCAGACCCTATACTACCATTTTCTAACGTTCCAGCGGACTAGGACGCTCTACAGTCAGACCTGCTCTGATACCAAGCCAGTGGCACCCCGTCTCAAAGAAAACCGGAACGCCCCATATTCCAGCCCAGAGATCGAGGCGAAGTCTTTTGGAATACGACACTACTTAGTATAGAACATACCAGCTCTCTATTATAACACAAATAGGAATACAAGGGTTCCGATATTACAATAAATAACATCGGCATGGCAACACTACGCCAACCACGCTTGCTCTATACAAGCAGCATAACAACTCGAGGCAGTGGAACAACTACTTGCAGCGGAACAACGAACGACGATGATGGACTCCAATCCGCAGGGACTCTGGCTGGAACATTTATCCTAGCTCGCGAACACAGGAACAACACCAAACAAGCAAGAAATCTAGGAACGACCTGCAAGCTGGCATGACACGCCAGGTCAGTACATTGAATGTACTTGCAAGCTCATAATAACCAGAAGCATTCAAGACAAACAATAGCATGGCAATTACAGGTTAAGCAGGAATTATCATGAGATCATCAAGATAACATGGCATGAACAACATGAACATAATATCGCTAGAATAATAGGAGCATGGCATGAACATATAAATCTGATGATACTAGCATGCAACATGATGACACTATATGCACCACTTATTCTGTTTGGGTTACCTCGTAACCATCACATGCATCACTTACCCACCTCGGACATTACACGATCATCTCATGATCAAATCAAGCTTGGTATAAACAATACCGTAGTAATCATTAAATGACCACAAGGAGCTTGATCTTTACCCATGATTCTCGCATAACATCACGAATACTTACCAACTCGGTATCCTCGATACCATGGTGATCATTCACGGATCACAAACGGAACCACTCTTGTCTCAACGGGTTACCTTGTAACCAAACGGCGATCATTCATGGATCACATAACCAAGTTATCTCATCATCGAACCAGTGTTGTTATTAAGCAAGTTATTGTTACTAGCAAAAGAGCCCGTGCATTGCAACGGGAGAGAAACACACGCTCTTAACTCAACAACCATCACTCAAGACCACAATAGATCCCTCACTTTTATTTTTGCGAGGCATCATATTTGTGTTGCCGCTTATCCTCCTTCTCACCCTTGCCGGCGATGGCCTCGGTGTTCACACAAAACAACAAAAAAATATGTGTTGAATATGGTTAATCCTAAGGCGTCTCTCTCTCCCTCTTCCTCTCCCTCTCTCTCCCCCCTCTCTCTCTCACTCGCTTTCTCTCACTCTCGCGATGAGAAATCTGTTGTTTTCCCCTGCGACATTTTCAGAGGTATGCATGTGTAGTTATCGGTGTTTTCTTTTCCGTATATGGTTATAGTGGGGTGTTTATTTGCAATCCGGATCGCCGCCGGTATGAAAAAAATGAATTTTGCGCTATAAATTATAAGTTTGCTTCCATAACAATATTTTAAAAAATTTAACAGGTAAAATTAACATTATATTTAGATTCCGCACATTTTTCTAATAAAATTTCTTATATAATATGTTAAAATCGAAGTTACGGTTTAAAAGATACAGATAATTTAGAAAATCATTTAGTTTGACTCAAATATATTCCAAAATAATATTTAAAAATACTTAACAGGTAAAAATAATCTCATATTCATATTCTACATATTTTTCTAATCAAATTTCATATATAACATGTTCAAATCGGAGTTACGGTTTAAAAGATATGGATGATTTTAAAAAGCATTTGTTTGACTTAAATATGATCTACGAATGAATTACCTAAAACATCAGGCGTTTTTCGAAAAATGTAAAATAACGGCTCGGGTGTGACTTAAATCCGGATGACGGGTTGATTTCAAGAAAAGACACGGACTTTTGTGTAAAATACGAAAATAACGATTCGTTTTAACTTAAAATAGGACTGCGGGTTGAATTCTCTGAAATAGAGGGACTTTTCTGAAAAATGCCATGACGGACGAAAGAAACCCAATTTGCTTTATTATTAGGTAAAGATTACTGTTGACCCATAGTGTAACCGACACGAACTGCGCCCTTATCCGCGGGCACGACTATCAATAGATTTAATACACACTCTGCAGAGGTTAGTACAATGTACCCACACCACGGAACCCATGGCCTCGCATTCCCATTCGGGTAGACCAACGGCGTTCCGACAAAACCGATCTACTGCCATGACACTCTCCCGGCCACTCCGACCAACTCTCCTTTGGGCTAAGTCATGGGTGGCCCCGTGCCTACCAAAGGCACCAACGGTCAACGTCGTGGCAAAACGGGCACCATCATGGCAAAACGGTCCCAAACAGGGACAATCCAGATATAACAACAACGAGCACACAAGGTTATGTCTGCTTATCGGGACAGGGTACCGCACTCCCATAACCTTCCCTCGTTGGAGGCACCGGCGAGAGGCACGACAATAGACCCAGTTAGGACCTTCCCATAAAGGCAAGCGTGGTTGCACTGGTCAGCTCGATATGGTGGCACCATGATTCAGCCAACAGTTGTTCAAGTTCAATTTAATCCGGTTAAACTTGAATGCAATATGCTGAGTCATGATAAAATAACATGATGCAATTACAATGCATGAGTATGATATCAACATAATGACGAGGGTACAACATAACTATCCACCATATCAACAATGAATCATATCCAACTGAGCATGGCATACTGACTAGCATGAACATCACAAGTACATACTTCTCAGAAACATAGCATGACCACTAGCATCAATAATAAATATCATGCAAAAACATATCAACAATGCCATCATGCAAGCATTTAACCAACTGGATGCAATGGAACATGCATAACAACGGTACTCGGGACAGACGGCAGTCATGCACCGAAGACCATTACCAACATCAACATGTACTACTAGCAAGCATAAGCATATGAAAGGAATACCAGCAACTAGCACTACAAAAAAAAGGACACATCTGTGACATTTTGGGCCGAACGAATTTTTTTCCTGTCATACTTATGACACTTCTATGACGATAATTGTGACAAAACCCGGTATCATCATAGATGTGGTGGGGTCCTACTTCTGTGACAAAAAATCATGACAGAAAATGGGCTTTTCGTCCTGGGCGGGCCAGAGACGCAGCTGCATGAAATTCTTTGGGCCGTCCATGACGGAAAAAACCGTGGTAGAAGCCAGGGCGCAGAAAATATCCGGGAGTCTGATATGTCTCCAACGTATCTATAATTTTTGATTGCTCCATGCTATTATATTATCAACCTTGGATGTTTTATATGCACTTATATGCTATTTTATATGATTTTTGGGACTAACCTATTAACCTAGAGCCCAGTGCCACTTTCTGGTTTTCCTTGTTTTAGAGTATCGTAGAAAAGGAAAATCAAACGGAGACCAATTGACCTGAAACTTCATGGAACTTATTTTTGGACCAGAAGAAGCCCACGGAGTATCGGAGTTGGACCAGGAGAGTCCCGGGCTGCCCACGAGGGTGGGGGGGCGCGCCCACCCCCCTGGGTGCGCCCCCTGCCTTGTGGATAGCCCAGAGGTCCACCGACGTACTTCTTCCTCCCATATATACCCATATACCCTAAAAACTTCGGGGAGCAGAATAGATCAGGAGTTCCACCGCCAGAAGCCTCCTTAGCCACCAAAAACCAATCTAGACCCGTTCCAGCACCCTGCCAGAGGGGGAATCCCTCTCCGGTGGCCATCTTCATCATCCCGGTGCTCTCCATGACGAGGAGGGAGTAGTTCTCCCTCGGGGCTGAGGGTATGTACCAGTAGCTATGTGTTTGATCTCTCTCTCTCTCTCTCTCGTGTTCTTGAGGTGGTACGATCTTGATGTATCGTGAGCTTTGCTATTATATTTGGATCTTATGATGTTTCTCCCCCTCTACTCTCTTGTAATGGATTGAGTTTTCCCTTTGAAGTTATCTTATCGGATTGAGTCTTTAAGGATTTGAGAACACTTGATGTGTGTCTTGCATGGGATACCCGTGGTGACAATGGGGTATTCTATTGATCCACTTGATGTATGTTTTGGTGATCAACTTGCGGGTTCCGCCCATGAACCTATGCATTGGGGTTGGCACACATTTCCGTCTTGACTCTCCGGTAGGAACTTTGGGGCACTCTTTGAAGTTCTTTGTGTTGGTTGAATAGATGAATCTGAGATTGTGTGATGCATATCGTATAATCATACCCATGGATACTTGAGGTGACATTGGAGTATCTAGGTGACATTAGGGTTTTGGTTAATTTGTGTCTTAAGGTGTTATTCTAGTATGAACTCTAGGATAGATTGAACGGAAAGAATAGCTTCGTGTTATTTTACTACAGACTCTTGAATAGATCGATCAGAAAGGATAACTTTGAGGTGGTTTCGTACCCAACCATCATCTCTTCGTTTGTTCTCCGCTATTAGTGACTTTGGAGTGACTCTTTTTTGCATGTTGAGGGCTAGTTATATGATCCAATTATGTTATTATTGTTGAGAGAACTTGCACTAGTGAAAGTATGAACCCTAGGCCTTGTTTCAGCGCATTGCAACACCGTTTGTGCTCACTTTTATCATTAGTTACCTTGCTGTTTTTATATTTTCAGATTACAAAAACCTTTATCTACCATCCATATACCACTTGTATCACCATCTCTTCGCCGAACTAGTGCACCTATACAATTTACCATTGTATTGGGTGTGTTGGGGACACAAGAGGCTCTTTGTTATTTGGTTGCAGGGTTGTTTGAGAGAGACCATCTTCATCCTACTCCTCCCACGGATTGATAAACCTTAGGTCATCCACTTGAGGGAAATTTGCTACTGTCCTACAAACCTCTGCACTTGGAGGCCCAACAACGTCTACAAGAAGAAGGTTGTGTAGTAGACATCAGAGTCCCCGGTTACGGTGGGTGGTCGGGGGCCGAGTGATGCGCGTTTCTCTTGTACGTACGCACGCGTGTGCGAGGCATTGGGCTCTAACTGAACCCGAGCGAGGCATTGGGATCTAACTGAACCCGAGCGATTGCACTGCAGGCTACGCGTTACTGAACCCGAGCGATCGACCGATGGCTGTTAACTGAACCCGAGCGATCGATCGATGGCTTTTAACTGAACCCGATCGAGCGATTCCTTCTCTACTGCTGCTAACTGAAGCCGATCGATGCTGCCTCTGGATGAACAGTGAGCGTTGCGGGGGGGGGGGGGGGGGGGGGGGGTGGATGAACAGGACCCCGTGGTGTTGCCTCTGGATGAACAGTACCCTGATCGATCGAGCCATTTGGGGATGGATGAACAGGACCCCGTGGAGGGCAGGATGAACAGGACCACCCCGTGGAGGGCAGGATGAACAGTAGATGGTGGAGGGCAGGATGAAAAGTAGCCCATGGAGGGGTGGTTGAACAGGAGCCCGTGGAGAGGGCTGGTTGAAAAGTAGCCGGTGGAGTAGCGCGCAGTGGAGGCTGGATGAACACGAGCCCGTGGATGAACAGTCGCAGGTGGAGGCTGGAGGAGGTTGATGGTGGATGAACAGTAGCCCGTGGAGGCTGGAGGGGGTCGACGGTGGAGATGAACAGTATCCCACGGGGTCCCGTTTTGCGGTATGCCACACCCCTCCCAATGAACAGGACCCCCGTTTCGACCGTAGCGCTCCAACACAAGTCCGTTTCCTCCATTTTGCGGTATGCCACACCCCTCCCGATCAACAGGACCCATGTTTCGACCGTAGGAGGTCTGTTTCCTTCGTTTTGCGGTACGCCAGACCCCTCCCGTTGAACAGGATCCCGTTTCGAACGTGGCCGGTTGAACACAAGGCCGTTTCCTCCGTTTTGCGGTACGCCAGGCCTCGTTTCCATCGGTTGTTCCATCCAAGTCCTCCCGATGAACACGACGGTGCATTCTGTTCCGACCCAGCCGGTTGGCTCTCCATGAACACGACAACAACGTTGTTTCTCTGTTTCGACCCAGCCATGTACACGAGCCCTGGCCGTACATATGCGCGAGTAGGCGTTCGAGACCCTGCCCGTATGTATGTATGTGGCCGTATTTTCTTTCTTGCACACTGGCCGCTGTACGTACGTGTACATGCTACGTGCGCGCCTCTACTTCGACACGTGCACACCTCTACATCGACCAGAATGTGATACGTCTCCAACGTATCTATAATTTTTGATTGTTCCATACTATATTATCTTCTGTTTTGGACATTATTAGGCTTTATTATACACTTTTATATTATTTTTGGGACTAACCTACTAACCGGAGGCCCAACCCAGAATTGTTGTTTTTTTGCCTATTTTAGGGTTTCGAAGAAAAGGAATATCAAACGGATTCCAAACGGAATGAAACCTTCGGGAACGTGATTTTTGGAACGAACAAGATCCAGGAGACTTGGACCCTACATCAAGCAACCAACAGGGAAGCCACGAGGTAGGGGGGCGCGCCTACCCCCCCAGGAGCGCCCTCCACCCTCGTGGCCCCCCTGTTGCTCCACTGACGTACTCCTTCCTCCTATATATACCTACGTACCCCCCAAACGATCAAATACAGAGCCAAAACCCTAATTCCACCACCGTAACTCTCTGTATCCACGAGATCCCATCTTGGGGCCTGTTCCGAAGCTCCGCCGGAGGGGGCATCGATCACGGAGGGCTTCTACATCAACACGATAGCCCCTCCGATGAAGTGTGAGTAGTTTACCTCAGACCTTCGGGTCCATAGTTATTAGCTAGATGGCTTCTTCTGTCTTTTTGGATCTCAATACAATGTTCTCCCCCTCTCTTGTGGAGATCTATTCAATGTAACCTTCTTTTGCGGTGTGTTTGTTGAGACTGATGAATTGTGGGTTTATGATCAAGTTTATCTATGAACAATATTTGAATCTTCTCTGAATTCTTTTATGTATGATTGGTTATCTTTGCAAGTCTCTTCAATTATCAGTTTGGTTTGGCCTACAAGATTGATCTTTCTTGCAATGGGAGAAGTGCTTAGCTTTGGGTTCAATCTTGCGGTGTCCTTTCCCAGTGACAGTAGGGGCAGGAAGGCATGTATTGTATTGTTGCCATCGAGGATAACAAGATGGGTTTTTTGTCATATTGCATGAATTTATCCCTCTACATCATGTCATCTTGCTTAAAGTGTTACTCTGTTCTTATGAACTTAATACTCTAGATGCATGCTGGATAGCGGTCGATGTGTGGAGTAATAGTAGTAGATGCAGGCAGGAGTCGGTCTACTTGTCTCGGACGTGATGCCTATATACATGATCATACATAGATATTCTCATAACTATGCTCAATTCTGTCAATTGCTCAACAGTAATTTGTTCACCCACCGTAGAATACTTATGCTCTTGAGAGAAGCCACTAGTGAAACCTATGGCCCCGGGGTCTATCTTCATCATATTAATCTTCCAACACTTAGTTATTTCATTTGCTTTTTTACTTTGCTTTTATTTTACTTTGCATCTTTATCTTAAAAATACCAAAAAAATTATCTTATATATCTATCAGATCTCACTCTCGTAAGTGACCGTGTAGGGATTGACAACCCCTTATCGCGTTGGTTGCAAGGATTTATTTGTTTTGTGTAGGTGTGAGGGACTCACGCGTAGCCTCCTACTTGATTGATACCTTGGTTCTCAAAAACTGAGGGAAATACTTACGCTACTTTGCTGCATCACCCTTTCCTCTTCAAGGGAAAACCAACGCAGTGCTCAAGAGGTAGCAAGAAGGATTTCTGGCATCGTTGCCGGGGAGGTCTACGAAAAATTCAACATACCAAGTACCCATCCCAAACCCTTATCTCCCGCATTACATTATTTGCCATTTGCCTCTCGTTTTCCTCTCCCCCACTTCACCCTTGCCATTTTATTTGCAACAAAGATCGAGTATGCCATTTGCCTCTCGTTTTCCTCTCCCCCACTTCACCTTTACACTGAAACCGACTATGTATAGCAACGATGAACTATCGAAGGCCATCGTAGCAACAAAGATCGAGTATAAAACGATGTAGAGCTATTTCACCTAACAGATTGGCTACTAGACCATGGCAATCTATGTCACAATAAATATATGGCAGGATATTTTAGCAACTAATCGGCCTTGGCATGCCATCTCAGCTAAGTAGATTGAGTGCAGAACAGGGCAAGGAAGCTTCTTAAGCATAGCATATTGACTGTAAACTACTTCGGCAAACAGTGAGATTAACAGTGTCTATTAGCTAACATTCAACGCTACACCGACATGCATGGGGCCTCGGTCTAGAGCGCGTACCATGGGTGAAACTGACTGCCGTGCATCTCCACACGAACGTCGCCAGCGGTGGCGACGCTGACCGCCGTGCACCTCCACAAGAACGTCGCCAGCGGTGGCGGCGCGGCTAGAGGACAGCAGTCTACAAGAGCGTACTGTGGGAGCAAGAGGATTGCCGTGCGTCCCCTCGACGAACCACGGCGCCGACGTATCGACGTGGCGGGGAGGGCGGCTTTGGCAGAGCGAATGGAGTGGAGGGGGACGGGGGGAGGGGCTTTGGGGAATATTATTGGCTAGTTGGTCGAAGGGCGGTTGAATCTAGGATTTGGGGGGAATTTTTGGGTGGGGGGGAGGATTTTCGCGCGGTGGGCGGTGGGAGTTTGGCGCATGGTCGGGTTCTCCAAGTGCAGTCCCACGTGTCAGTGAAGAGGCAAGCTGAAGCGCGTTCCGTTTGCGTGAGCCGTGTGTAGGACCGAACGCGTGTGGGGTGCAATGCGACCGCGACAGGGGTGCTGTGAGTGTACCACCTTTTTTCCTTTTAAACTAGGTGCTTCTCCCCGTCAAAAAAAACTTGTTGCTTCGCGTGATCCATCGATACTACTACTAGTAATCCGGTAATCCCGATTAAAACAGCGCGGCCAAGTCTTTTCCCGCGCGATATGCTGGGAGGTTGGCTTAGTTGGGTTTTTAGGACGAGTAATGCTACACCTATGTAGTCCCAGTTACGTAATTAACATAATGTGAAACGTGTGAGCTGTTGATTGTAGATTGAGGGGAGGGAGGGGCCCACCACCATGAAAATTAGGGGAGGAGAGAGAGGCAATTTACGTTAACCCTTTCATAGGTTCCCGTAGATGTAAAAAATGTGAAATGCGTGAATGTGCATTTGCAGATAAGGCCTTCCCTCTTTCATCCTTTTCTCCCACAAGATCTTGATCTTCCGTGCAACGCACGGGCATCTTGCCAGTACTCCTACAATATACTATATTATTGTGAAAGTTCATATACACCGGCCGAGATTAATGCAAACACGGCAGATTTTCATTACATTTTGAACTTTTATAGGACAGAAAAATAAAACAAACCCGACCCTAAACCTATTCTACGGTGGCGACCGATGTCCTCCATCTGCAATCTCCATGTACGGGGGCGGGGTTCAAGACCCGTGAAGTGAAGGTGCGGTCTTCGGCGAGGAAAAATAGAACACGGGAGACGGACTGGCCAGTTGGTACACCATGCCCTGCCGCCTCCCATGCCCTAGTCATCCTCGGAGGAGTCCCCGACCTCGGCGGTGCCGAACGTTGGACGGTGACAAGTAGGACGCATGGCTGATGGTACTCCCGTCGTCGGCCGCCAGCGTGGCCACCGCTTGTGCGGCGACTTGAGCGAGGGCGGCGACCTCGAGCTCCATCCTCGAAGACAAGCTCTCCCGCAGAGCATTCGCGCTTGCGGGCATGGCAGATGTGGTGCCAGGTAGGAGGACAATGCACTATGGTGTGGAGGTTAGCTGGGCGTTGCCGCTTTAAGTAGCGCATTCCGGTGAGGCCAAGCGTCCTGGTGCGTCATTAAGTCATCGGAGTTGGTTCCTCGGGCACCGAGCCTCTTAACGACGGCACGCGGACGGACGGCATGAATGCGAGCACCTGGTGCCGGCTGGGAACGCACCGCGCAACGGCACGAGGGGCGAGGGTTTTTGGTGTGCTAGGGTAGTCAGCTGCGGTTGTGGCAACGTTGGAGATGCCCTTTGCTCACATGCAATCGACGGATGTCATTGAAAAAGCAAGATGACCCGGCATGGTCTCAGGTCCCGAGGATGCAGTTGGCCGTGCTACACCACTCCGCGGACGCGTCCCGGCGCCCCGTGCATCCTCGACGAGCCGGGTGTTGGGGTGTGTTTGGATTGTGGCCAAAGTGCACCTTACCAAAATTTTGGTCATGACCCAAAGATTGGTCTTTGTTTGGATGGTTGCCATTTTTTTTGAGGTTTTGGTCATGACCGAAAAATGGATGGTTGCCATTTTTTTGGCATGCCAATGAACTCTAGCCAACTCTAGTTCATTTTTCTTGCCGATGTCGGCCAAATCATGGGCAACCAAAACCTCAACCAAAATTTTAGCTACCCAATGATTTGATGGGGCAACCTTGGGCACAAACCAAACATACTGTTGGTCGTGCCACAACACTAATGCCACCCTCGTGCCACAACACTAACGCGGTCGCCATGTCCAGAGGCGGTGCTGGAGCTGCGCCACGTTGTTGGCCCCCATGACCCACATGAATGGTTGCCGGTGGCGAGGAGGTCGTGGGCCAGCTCCTCCATTGGACTAGTTTGCGCTACATTGTCCCGACAGGTGTGCCCCACATGTCGGTTTCCCTGTTTTCCCGGCCATATTCGAGCGTCAGTGCTCCGCGTTGCGCATTAGGCCTTTCACTATGTAGGCCAAGCGAGACAACTTATTGTTTATTTGAGCTATTCAAGTATAATCATGTAGCATTTGCTTATTTCTCATTCCTCTCCAACCCTCTTCTCCATCGATCATGTCGCCCTCCGGTCGAGTCCATCCTCCCGCATGCCTCATTTAAACATTCCGCCGAGTATCATTCGCATGTGGGCCTAGACCATGCTTGAATTTCCAATGTTTATTTGTAATTTGTCCGACATGCATACAAACAAACGGCTCATTTGAAGTTTCACTTTGCCTCCACTACGTGTCGCTTCGCGTCTTAGTTTTGACATCCCATTCGGTTCATGCCCCGACACATGTTGACGAGATCGGTTGATGTTCAGAGATCAATTGCGTGCCGTGCAAGGAGATAAAGGTTTGGTCTGTTTCTATGATAGAAATGACCCGCGCGGGGGGGGGGGGGGGGGGGGGGGGTCTGTGGGGATCAGAGGGAGTATATTGTACGTTCATAAGAGAAACGAACGTATTGTACCCACCCTAGTCCTCTTTCAATCGATCTCCGGACCCCGAGATGAAATCGAGCGAGAACGAGTGGGGGCATGTGTGATACCTAAGGCAGATTCAAAATTTTGAACCGGTGATCATAGCATCCGCAAATCATATATAAAAGGTATTCAATGTTCGTTTCGTTTTTGAACGTACAATATACTCCCTCCTATCCTTTCTAGTTTACATATAAGTTTTATGTGTAGTCAGAGTATCTCTACTTTGATAAAAAAGTATCAACATTCAACAAATCCAATCAATATTGTTAGATTCGTACGTACTCCTAGATTTGTAGTCAAGAAGGTTTCCAATTTGTTTTCAACCACGTGAATGTGCTTGTTCTCGCGCATGCTCTTCCTACTAGGATTTCGCCACGTATAGTCAGTCCAATAGTAACTTTTTAAGCTCCCTGTCCAATAGTACTAGTGGAGTACTGACAACATCTGTACTAGAGTATGCAGTGCTCATAGTGGTACTCCCTCCTTCCATTTATATAGGGCCTATGTAGAGGAGAGAGATGTGAAAAAGTAAGGGGAGTGAGCTCTCATGCAAGAGCCTAGCTATATACGCATTCCAAGTTAAATACGTACAATAAATATGAAGAAAGAGATGGAGAGGAGATGGAAAAAAGTACTAATACAATAGCCAACCTTATAATTTTTTTGCGGAAAATAGCCAACCTTATAGCCCACACTACTGTATGAGTGCATATAATAGATGATGGCTATAGATGACATGGCAGTTCCTTATAGCCATCGAATGTCTATATTATTAACCATGCTCTAATGCGTTTTTCAAAACCGCATTTTACTATTGACAAGATTAATAGTACATGAGATGTATAATGTTAAAATTATATCATTGGAAGCTCCTTTCACATACGTATCCCTGCCTTACCCTCCCTTTCGGTCACTTACTGGCAGACCCCATGCTTGCTAGGCCCTGCATGTCCGTTACTCAATGGGTTCGGCCACGTCAGGGGATCCTCATCCGTAGTATACTCCCTTTGTTTTTATTTACTCCACATAAAATGACGCGGGCGGGGGAGGGGGAGGGACATCGGTTTGCTCTCAACTGCGGTCCCACAAGCGAGTGAAAACACAAGACGAAGCGCGTTCCATTTGGTGAGCAACGTGGAGGGTCCAGCGTGCCGGGCTGCAACGCGAACGCGACAAGAGCGATTGGCAATCAAAACCGATTGACCGGTCATCACCGGAACCACTATTCACACCAGAACCTTCGCTGCTCGGCCTACGCCAGCCACTGCCCTAAAACCACACCTAATATCCAGCCCCTTCCCCACCTTTCGATCCCCTAGCCCACATCAAGCGTCCCCTAGTTCGCCGGAAAGCCTTGGTGTGCCGCAAGATCACGTACTACAAGATGCTGACGCCGGAGCGACGCGCAGAAATCGCGGCGGCGGTCGGCGCCAGAGACCTCCGTTCCCAATCTCGCTTTGCGGCGGGCCAATCCCCGAGTTCTCTAGAGCCAAGCTACGAGGAGGAGGAAGCTGATCCAATGTTCATGGCGGAGTCGCGGTGCAGAAGGCCCCCGATGGGTATGAGATGATGGACGTTGCCTTCGTGCCGGCGTCCGAGTCCCCCATGGTGCAGGCAGACCAGCGGTTCAACCTGACGATACTAAAGGAGGACCGGGAGGCAGAGGCTCAACTCGACACGGAGCGCGCGCATGACGCTACCATTGAGGCTCTCCTGCAGGTGGAACCGGATGTTGTGGATGTGAACCGGGTGATAGAGGCTCAACTTGAGGCGGGGCGCGCGGATGCCGCTGCCATCGAGGCCCTCCTATAGGCGGAACTGGACATCCTGGACTTGAACCGGGCGGCAGAGGCTCAACTCGATGCGGAGCGTGTGGATGCCGCTCTCATCGAGGCCCTCCTGCAGGCGGAACCGGACGTCCTGGACTTGAACCGAGCAGCGGAGGCTCAACTCGACGTGGAGCGCGCGGATGCCGCTGCCATCGAGGCTCTCCTGCAGGCGGAACCGGACGCCCTCGACTTGAACCGGGCGGTGCTCTCGTCCATGCAGAGCGCCGGCACGCTCCGCGTGAACAAGTAGCTGGAGGCCGAGGACAACCACGGTGCGGAAACACACGTCGGCAGCTATGACTGGTTCGCGCCGGCAGCCAAAGATGACAAGGCCGTCTCGTTCCGCGAGCAGTGATAGTTTTTCTTTATGTTGTTGTTTTTATGGATCTTTTGCTGTGTAGTAAAAACATATATTGTTATGCAAGTCGATTGACTTGGGTCAGTCTACCATTTCAGGTGGTTGGATGAATATCCTACGTCTCCTAACCCTTCTTCCTCACCTCTTCTTCTTCCCCAACAGACCACCGCACGGGTCGTATGGATAGTCCCCAACATGCGGTTGGATAAACATACTCTATGAACGAAAATTATGTGTCAGCGGTAGGATGGCTGAGTTTGGTTTGTTCACATGCGACAACACGTGTCAGTGAGGGTGCGTTCCCTTGGTTGGGTTTGCGGCGTGCATGAGCGACTGTGCATGTGAGGGTGCGGTGCGACCGCGGCGTGCAGGAGCGACCGTGTGAGGGTGCGGTGCGACCGCGACAGCCGTGCGCAAGTGTACCTCCTTTTCATTTTGAAAACTTTAGGCAAGCTTGGCAAAAATGTGTGGCGAAGTATGGCAATGCAAGTCCTAGACCTAAACAGGATAAGTACGTAGTACTACGTACTAGGAGTACTAGTGTTAAAAAAGAAAGGCGGGGTTTTCCTTCGCGGGATTAATCGATACAAATCCTCGTTTCACGTGTTAATTAATGTGTATTTTTTCTCCAAAGCCCAAAGAGCTAACCATCTCACTCCTCATCACTTAATTAATGCAGTGCCATGCAAACCAACCTTCTCACTTCCGCATGCATGAGGGGATATTAATGTCCTTGGTTGCTAGTACGAGGCAACCCCCATCAATTTTGCCTCGATTAGTGTTAGTGTCCTTTTGCAAATTGTAATTTTGATATACTGGCCTTGTGTACAAAAAAATGGAGGTATTAACTATATTTGACTTCCTTCCCATTGCGGTGACGTCGACGATATCTCGAACGTTGTGGTTTGGCGAAGTGCATTCGACGGAGAACACCATTGAGGGAGACCACGGTAAGTCATTCGCAAGTGCTGCCTGGAAGCCGAGACAACCGCCTTATTTGCATCCACGAAGTCCGTTGAACCAAAGGACGCATAAATGTACTAGTACTACTCGTACACAATAGCGTCGTCCGTCCAGCTTAGTGCGGTGAGATGGTTTCTCGAAGAAGACGATGGAGAAGCGGAGTCAGCGAAGAGTGAAATGATGGTTGCTTCATCCGTGCTTTGTGATTTTACGCCTCACTGCTTTGTGATTTGTGATAGAAGGGACAGGGGAGTAGACTCTGTCCTCTATACTGTACATGCGTCCAAGCACGGGAGCAAGAGGAGAGACGTTGCATTTTTCTATTCCTTCAATCAATCAATCAGGGAGCTTCGGTTCCATCCTTTTGGCTTTAGCAACACCGTCCACAATGGTTCCCACGATGCCAAAAGCTATTTTCACATTTGGCTACACATTGTGGATGCCCTTAACCGTACCACTTGGTTTTGCTCCTGTGTGCTATCTATACAAATCTCAATTATATTGATCTAAAAAATTGTAGAATCAAGATTAGTAAAAAGGAGGTGATTTTGCCACGCGGATGGCGGGGGAGGTTTCTTATTTTTAGGGGACGTCCTGGCGGTTTGCTAACATGCGGTCCCATGTGTCGGTGCTTTACCAAGCCGGTCTGCTTCCCACATGAGGCAGAACAACGACAGAAGCAACACGTGGTTAACTTGAAGAAGATGAGGGAGAAGCGGATTTAGTAACGAGTGAAATGATGGTTGCTTCATCCCTCCAACTTCTTTTTTACTTCGTCCCTCCTACTTAACTGCGGGAAAGGTGCAGCTTTGTGATTTGACGCCTCATTGCTCATTACTACGCCGGCGCCATGACTGGGTGCTTCACCCCGGCTGCTCTACATTGTATTCCGGTATGGCACGTGGAACCGATAGCTTAATGTCCCACATGTCGGAGAAAGGGGCTAGAAGATTTATGAAAGCGAGCGCTCCACTCTTACGACAGAGGAGTACACGACACGACGGCCCAGTGAACTGTCACTTGTACTGTATATGGTACTATAGTTTTGCAGTTTCGCACGATCCATCGATACAAACCCGATTAAACAGGAAAGGGCGGGATTTTCCTCGCGCGGTATACGATACTGGCCATACATTTCAAAGGCAATTTTAATGTATGCAAACTGAATAATTAAGTAACAATATGATATCTAGTAAAACTAAAAACACATATGATTTATTGTGTTATAGTGTAGTAGTAGTGCTGTATTGCATAGTTGTTAGATGTAACATGCGAGAACGTGTAGAGATGTAGTTTTGGAGGGCCTACAAAGAGAAAAGCGTAATACATTCACCGAACTTTAGAATAAGCTGATTACAGTCACTATATACATTTTGCGGTGATTATACGGTCACTTGCTCACGGTTCAGCATCGGATTGCACTCTGTTGACCGACCAAATAGTCTACGTGGCACCATGTTGAGTAGTTAAATTGACCACGTTCCTTGTGGATCCGACCTATCAGTTCGCATAGGGAAAAGGTCAGATAAACATAAATTTAAGCAGGCGCGACAAGACTCCACCCTGTGCGCGGGAATCACCTGGTTGTGTATGTGTCTGTCAGGGCCTGATGTGTGTGCATGCACGTGTAGGTTGAGCACTTGAGCGTGAGAGTGTGTGTTGGTCGTGTGGTGTACTGGTGTGTGCATGCATGCGTGCGTGTGTGTGTGAGTGTTGCATGCGTGCATGGTTGCGTGGGTCTGTGTGAGTGTTGCGTGGGTGCGTGGGTGCATGTGTTCGTGTGAGTGTTGCGTGCATGCAGTTCGTGTGCATGCGTGCGTGTGTGTATAATTACCACACCAGCTCCTATGTGTTAAAACAGATGGCTCAGCATACCAATACAAGGCCACCTTGTTCGTTGTGCCCGCGGTCATGACTTCGAACCACCGTCCAATATTTTTTTGTCGTTTGTTTTCATTCTTACTAGCAAGATGCCCGTGCGTTGCACGTAACATCAAGATGCATTTGTATGACTAGTTTATCTTGTGAGAGAAAAGGATGAACGAGGAAAGACCTTATTTGCAAATGTGGAGAGGTGTGTGGGTACCTTTTTGCAAAATTGTCATAGTTTCTTTCCTAACCGCCAGATATAAATCGGACGGCCTATATTGTAGGATGGCAGGCACACCATTATCGTGAACTCTATTTTTTATAAGAGTGTATTTTATCCCTACTCTTATAAAAAGCATAGTCGGCGATGATCGTGTGCCTGCCATCCTGCAATATAGGCTGTCCGATCTATATCTGACGGATAGGATGGAAACTATGGCAATTTTCCAAAAAGAGACCCACACCTCTCTCCACACTTGCAAATAAGGCCTTCCCTTGTTCATCCTTTTCTCCCACAAGATAAACTACTCATACAAATGCATCTTGATGTTCCGTGCAACGCATGGGCATCTTGCTAGTATTTTATAAGAGTGTAGATGTAGGTAGATACAAGCCGACAGGTGGGCCCGATGGTAGTGAGATAATGTGATGCAACACTAGAGGCACCACGTGGAGCGTTTAACTGGTCAACTAGTCGTGTCTTGAGCAAATATAGATTTGTACGGTGAACCCGTGACTGTATAATAACCACAAAACGTAAATGGTGACTGTAATGAGTGGATTCTGAAGTCCAATGTACGTATCGTGCTTTCGCTTCAAATACAATGACTGTCACTGTATATATTGCGAGAGAAAGATGAAACATGCGTGAATGTGCTGGGGGCTTACTTTTAGAGGAACTGGAGATAGTTTATGTGCGTACGTGAAAGGGGCGTAGAGGGGGGGGGTATGCGATGGAGAGAGAGATGCTCTTCGTTTCTCTTTATTATGACTAACTTTATATATAGTATAAAAATATACAAATTCACAGTGCGGAATAAATATCATTGTATGCACCATGCAATGCAAGCGTTCATACTCCTCCATATGACTTTGTAATGTTGTATATATGTAGAAATTCTAAAACATTTTTTTGGCCACTCTTTATTCAAAAGGAATGTTGTATGCGAAATAAACGTGAAGAGAGGGCTTTTTAGATCAATGGGGTACATGATGTAACATGTGTGAATGTGTAGTTGATGCATTTAGCAGGTCCTAGAGAGGTATGTGTGTGTATTACGTATTCGAGAGAGGCATGGATAGAGGGGCCGACAGGGGGGCGTGGGAGAGATAGCACGAGAAATGAGAGTGGTCTAGAGAGAGACGAATATGACGTCACGGCGAGAGATTCCCTTGAGTGTGTATATGCAAGGGGGAGTGGATAGAGGCACCAGGAGAATATATTTTTTGTGTGTGGTGTATGTGTTGGTATGTGTGGGTGTGAGAAGATAACGAGGCGTGGGGGCAGAGGGTGTGTCACCGTGTGAGGTCCGGTGGGTCGAGGTGAGGCCCTTCATTCGGTTCCGTCCTGCGCCACATTGGTCGGCCCGTGACGCATTTAGGGAGACCCATGGATGACTAGTCGTACAAGACAAAGATAGCATAATTATGAAGGACTCTATGTCCACTGACAAAGCCGGTTAGGATTTGTAACCCTAGGTTCTCGGACTAAGGTAACCCCTTTATCTCTGATATTACTATTCATCCAACCTAACTTTAAGGGTCATCCTACAGAATGCTCTGCTAGAATCATACTCGTCGATTAGGAAGAGAGGTGTGAGACAATGTGTGAGAGACAAGCCTAAAGATAATGTGCATACATGAGACACGTAGGCAGGTCTATGTATATAGAAAGGGTCGATGGGGATTGTGCGTGTGTATGCTTGCGAGAGGAAGAGTGCTTGTGATAAAGGTTAGTGAAAACAGTCGTAAATGGTTACGAGAGGGAGGGAGGGTTATATCAAGAGCATGTGTGCGAGAAAGACACCTCGGGAGAAAGTGTGTGAGCATGTGTGAGAGACCACCAATGGAGAGTGAACTACACGTACAAGACTGTTGTACACATTGATTAAAGATATAAATTATATCCAAATATTAGGATGGGATCATTATATTTGCAATTCACGTAAGGAATGGTCATTGATCCATCAGACATCTAGATTCTATCGAATTTGAGCATGTCTATGTTATTATTCGACACAATTGATCCACATAGTTAGTTTTTTGAACTCCAGACAATGCATCGCTTTAGCAACTGAATATAAACGCGAGTATAGTTCATGTTGTGTGTGTAAAGCACATTATACATACGAAAGTTACACAATGAACATTATAAATAGCTACCTTTGAACTAGCATACATTTGAATTAAACTTAAGGTGGTTTTAAAAAATAGAATTCAACATGAAGTTCATTCAATTATTTGAATTTGATATCATGGCATTTGTAAATCATACCTAAATTATGAGGGCACCAATATTTTCTCTGATTTTGTACATAATAGCATATGTAGTCATGTACAAAATAGATTCTTATTTAGCTCCTCCATTCCAAAATAATCGTAGTTATAGGATTTTCAAGTGTCAAAATTTCAAAAAGAAGCGGATAATTTAATGAGGTTTTCAAACATACAAGGTCAAATTTAACATTGTCTATTTAGGTCAATCCTCAAAGTTCAAGAGTACTCTAAACGTGAATGCTTGTGTTTCAAAATTTCAAACAAAGCGCCAAAAGAGCCTCTACTCGCCCGAAACCGCGTGAGACCAATGTTTGGTAGTACAAGGAAATTACTTTTCTAATAATTCCGACCCGTGAAACCTACCGGCCCGACGTCCAAAGGTCTAAACCGGGGTAGGTTTGTAGCTTCATCTAGACGCCACGCAACCGCCTCCGAAAAACATCCATACACAATGGCTGCCTAAGCACACATGCACGCGGCCGAAATCGCTCCCGCCCACTATTTGGGACACCTGGGATTACCATCCTACCCCTAACCCGCAGTAGGTCCGAAATTTAAGAGGGGGGCAAAGTTTGTACTTTCCCCAAATTTCAAACAAGCACGTCCCATCTTCTGTTCAAAAAAGCCAAAAACAAGCGCGTCCCAGACCGAAACATGGTTCTCCCCCCCCCCCCCCCCCCCCGATTCCCCGTTCGTACTCCGTGGGCGCAAAAACTACCTCTTGATACGTCTCCAACGTATCTATAATTTTTGATTGTTCCATGCTATATTATATTCTGTTTTGGACATTATTGGGATTTATTATACACTTTTATATTATTTTTGGGACTACCTATTAACCGGAGGCCCAGCCCAGAATTGCTGTTTTTGCCTATTTTAGGGTTTTGCAGAAAAAGAATAACAAACGGAGTCCAAACGGAATGAACCTTCAAGAACGTGATTTTCGGAACGAACATGATCCAGAGGACTTGGACCCTACGTCAAGACATCAACCAGGAGGCCACGAGGTAGGGGGCGCGCCTACCTCCTCCCCCCCAGACGAGCCCTCCACCCTCGTGGGCCCCCTGTTGCTCCACCGACGTACTCCTTCCTCCTATATATACCTACGTACCTCCAAACTACCAGATACGGAGCCAAAACCCTAATTCCACCGCCGTAACTTTCTGTATCCACGAGATCCCATCTTAGGGCCTGTTCCAGAGCTCCGCCGGAGGGGGCATCGATCACGGAGGGCTTCTACATCAACACCATAGCCCCTCCGATGAAGTGTGAGTAGTTTACCTCAGACCTACGAGTCCATAGTTATTAGCTAGATGGCTTCTTCTCTCTTTTTGGATCTCAATACAAAGTTCTCCCCCTCTCTTGTGGAGGTCTATTCGATGCAATCTTCTTTTGCGGTGTGTTTGTTGAGACCTATGAATTGTGGGTTTATGATCAAGTTTATCTATGAACAATATTTGAATCTTCTCTGAATTCTTTTATGTATGATTGGTTATCTTTGCAAGTCTCTTCGAATTATCAGTTTGGTTTGGCCTACAAGATTGATCTTTCTTGCAATGGGAGAAGTGCTTAGCTTTGGGTTCAATCTTGCGGTGTCCTTTCCCAGTGACAGTAGGGGCAGTAAGGCACGTATTGTTTTGTTGCCATCGAGGATAACAAGATGGGGTTTATTTCATATTGCATGAGTTTATCCCTCTACATCATGTCATCTTGCTTAAGGCCTTACTCTGTTCTTATGAACTTAATACTTTAGATGCATGCTGGATAGCGGTCGATGTGTGGAGTAATAGTAGTAGATGCAGGCAGGAGTCGGTCTACTTGTCTCGGACGTGATGCCTATATACATGATCATACCTAGAAATTCTCATAACTTTGCTCAATTCTGTCAATTGCTCAATAGTAATTTGTTTACCCGCCGTGAATACTTATGCTCTTGAGAGAAGACACTAGTGAAACCTATGACCCCCGGATCTATCTTCCATCATATTAATCTTCCAATACTTAGTTATTTCCTTTGCCTTTTATTTTACTTTGCATCTTTATTATAAAAATACCAAAAATATTATCTTATCATATCTATCAGATCTCATTCTCGTAAGTGACCGTGTAGGGATTGACAACCCCTTATCGCGTTGGTTTCAAGGATTTATTTGTTTGTGTAGGTGCGAGGGACTCGTGTGTGGCATCCTACTGGATTGACACCTAGGTTCTCAAAAACTGAGGGAAATACTTACGCTAGTTTGCTGCATCACCCTTTCCTCTTCAAGGGAAAACCAACACAAGTGCTCAAGAGGTAGCAAGAAGGATTTCTGGCGCCGTTGCCGGGGAGGTCTACGCAAAAGTCAACACAGCAAGTACCCATCACAAACCCTTATCTCCCGCATTACATTATTTGCCATTTGCCTCTTGTTTTCCTCTCCCCCAATTCACCCTTGCCGTTTTATTCGCCCTCTCTTTTCTGTTCTCCCTTTTTCCGTTTGCTTTAATTTCTTACTTGGCTTGTTTGTTCGTTTGGTTGGAATAGTTATTTATTTATTTCTAAACAGAGAACCTAAGATCTATGGATCCTCATCCGCTTGCTAATCTTTTTAAGAGATCCAATTATGATGAACCAATTGCTAGTGAGTTTTCTGCACTAGATTATCTTTATGAGGTTTTGCTTGAAATTCGTGAATCTAAAAAGTGTGATGAATTACTTTATGAAGCGATTCACGATAGATCTTTGAATAAAAAGCATGATTGCAATGATTTTATTATAAATTCTATTTATTTAAATTGTGCTAATAATATGCAAAACCCTAAGCTTGGGGATGCTAGTTTTGCTATGTCCTCTACTTGTTGCAATGATCATGATTGGGGTGATTCTTCTTATGATATTGAAAATCTATTTAAGCCCCATGATGAATATGAGATTGATAATAGTGTTTGCAATATTATTGAAAGTGGGTTTGGAAGAGTGTCAACTTTAGATCCCACATATTTGGAGAATGTTCAATCTTATGAAATTTTTGATAAAAGTGGGTTTGGGAAGGTCATGACTTTAGTTAATGTTAATCCCACTATTTGGAAGAGTGTCAACTTTGCATGCATGTGGATCGTGTTGAAAATATTTTATGTGATAGCTATTTTGTTGAATTTGCTTATGATCCTACATGTAATTATTACGAGAGAGGAAAATATGGTGGTAGAAATTTTCATGTTACTAAATTACCTCTCGTTATGTTGAGATTGCCACTGTTTCTTTTCGCTTCCTTGCATATGCTAGTTTTTGCTTGCCTTGATAATTTGTTTTCCTATAAGATGCCTATGCATAGGAATTATGTTAGACTTATACGTGTTTGTCACGTGTTTTTTGATGCTCTCTTTGTGCTTCAATTCTTATCTTTCATAAAGCATCATTGAAATATTATGCCTAGCTATAAGGCTTTAAAAAAACTGCTTGTTGGGAGACAACCCAATATTTTTCGTTTCTGTTATTCAATAAATAATTTATCTAGCCTCTGTGTTGGTTGTGTTTTTTATGTTTAATTAGTGTTTGTGCCAAGTAGAACCGTTGGGAAGACTTGGGGAAAGTCTTTTTAATCTTGCTGTAAAAAACAGAAACTTTAGCTCTGACGAGAATTGCTGCCATTTTTATTTGGAAAGTGATATTTATTTAATTCTTTTTGAAGATGATTAATAGATAAATTCCTCACGTCCATCAATTTATTTTATAATTTTTGGGGTTCCATATCTTGTGTTATCTACGGATTACTACAGACTGTTCTGTTCTTGACAGATTCTGTTTTTCGTGTGTTGTTTGCTTATTTTGATGAATCTATGGCTAGTAAAATAGTTTATAAACCATAGAGAAGTTGGAATAAAGTAGTTTTAATTCCAATATAAATAAATAATGAGTTAATTACATTACACTGAAGTGGTGTTTTGTTTTCTTTCGCTAACGGAGCTCACGAGATTTTCTACTTTAAGTTTTGTGTTGTGAAGTTTTCAAGTTTTGGGTGAAAGATTTGATGGATTATGGAACAAGGAGTGGCAAGAGCCTAAGATTGTGGATTACCATGGCACTCCAAGATAATCTAAGTACACCTAAAAGCCAAAGCTTGGGGATGCCCCGGAAGGCATCCCCTCTTTCGTCTACTTCTATCGGTAACTTTACTTGGAGCTATATTTTTATTCACCACATGATATGTGTTTTGCTTGGAGCGTCTTGTATGATTTGAGTCTTTATTTTTTTAGTTTACCACAATCATCCTTGCTGTACACACCTTTTTAGAGAGACACACATGATTCGGAAATTATTAGAATACTCTATGTGCTTCACTTATATCTTTTGAGTTATATAGTTTTTGCTCAAGTACTTCACTTATATCTTTTAGAGCACGGTGGTGGTTTTGTTTTATAGAAACTATTATTATCTCATGCTTCACTTAGATTATTTTTAGAGTCTTAAATAGCATGGTAATTTACTTAAATATTTCTAATATGCTAGGTATTCAAGACTAGTAAAAACTTTCTTATGAGTGTGTTGAATACTAAGAGAATTTTGATGCTTGATGATTGTTTTGAGACATGGAGGTAGTGATATCAACCTTGTGCTAGTTGAGTAGTTGTGAATTTGAAAAATACTTGTGTTGAAGTTTGCAAGTCCTGTAGCATGCACGTATGGTAAACGTTATGTAACATATTTGAAACATGAGGTGTTCTTTGAGTGTCCTCCTTATGAGTGGCGGTCGGGGACGAGCGATGGTCTTTTCCTACCAATCTACCCCCCTAGGAGCATACGTGTAGTGCTTGGTTTTTGATGACTTGTAGATTTTTGCAATAAGTATGTGAGTTCTTTATGACTAATGTTGAGTCCATGGATTATACGCACTCTTACCCTTCCATCATTGCTAGCCTCTTCGGTACCGTGCATTGCCCTTTCTCACATTGAGAGTTGGTGCAAACTTCGCCGGTGCATCCAAACCCCGTGATATGATACACTCTTATACACATAAACCTCCTTATATCTTCCTCAAAACAGCCACCATACCTACCTATTATGGCATTCCCATAGCCATTCCGAGATACATTGCCATGCAACTTTCCACCGTTCCATTTATAATGACACGTTCATCATTGTCATATTGCTTTGCATGATCATGTAGTTGACATAGTATTTGTGGCAAAGCCACCATTCATAATTTTTCATACATGTCACTCTTGGTTCATTGCATATCCTGGTACACTGCCGGAGGCATTCATATAGAGTCATACTTTGTTCTAGTATCGAGTTGTAATCATTGAGTTGTAAATAAGTAGAAGTGTGATGATCTTCATTTTCTAGAGCATTGTCCCAAGTGAAAAAAGAGAGAAAGGCCATAAAAAGGAGAAGGCCAAAAAAATAAAAAAGAGAGTAAAATAGAGAAGGGACAATGTTATTATCCTTTTTACCACACTTGTGCTTCAAAGTAGCACCATAATCTTTATGATAGAGAGTCTTTTGTTTTGTCACTTTCATATACTAGTGGGAATTTTTCATTATAGAACTTGGCTTGTATATTCCAACAATGGGCTTCCCCAAATGCCCTAGGTCTTCGTGATCAAGCAAGTTGGATGCACACCCACTTAGTTTCTTTTGTTGAGCTTTCATATATTTATAGCTCTAGTGCATCCGTTGCATGGCAATCCCTACTCCTTGCATTAACGTCAATTGATGGGCATCTCCATAGCTCATTGATTATCCTCGTTGATGTGAGATTTCTCCCTTTTTGTCTTCTCCACATAACCCCCATCATTATTTATTCCACCCATAGTGCTATATCCATGGCTCACGCTCATATATTGCGTGAAGGTTGAAAAAGTTTGAGATTACTAAAGTATGAAACAATTGCTTGGCTTGTCATCGGGGTTGTGCATGATGAGGGCTTTCTTGTGTGACGAAAATAAAGCATGACTAAACTATATGATTTTGTAGGGATGAACTTTCTTTGGCCATGTTATTTTGAGAGGACATAATTGCTTAGTTAGTATGCTTGAAGTATTTTTATTTTTATGTCAATATTGAACTTTTATCTTGAATCTTTCGGATTTGAATATTCATACCACAATTAAGAAGAATTACATTGAAAATATGCCAAGTAGCATTCCACATCAAAAATTCTGTTTTATCATTTACCTACTCGAGGACGAGCATGAATTAAGCTTGGGGATGCTTGATACGTCTCCAACGTATCTATAATTTTTTATTGTTCCATGCTATATTATATTCTGTTTTGGACATTATTGGGCTTTATTATACACTTTTATATTATTTTTGGGACTAACCTATTAACCGGAGGCCCAGCCCAGAATTGTTGTTTTTTTGCCTATTTTAGGGTTTCGCAGAAAAAGAATATCAAACGGAGTCCAAACGGAATGAAACCTTCGGGAACGTGATTTTTGGAACGAACATGATCCAGAGGACTTGGACCCTACATCAAGACATCAACCAGGAGGCCACAAGGTTGGGGGACGCGCCTACCCCCCCCCCCCCCCCCCGGCCCCCCCCCCCCCCCCCCCCCAGGTGCGCCCTCCACCCTCGTGGGCCCCTTGTTGCTCCATCGACGTACTCCTTTGTCCTATATATACCTACGTACCCCCAAACTACCAGATACGAGGCCAAAACCCTAATTCCACCGCCGTAACTTTCTGTATCCATGAGATCCCATCTTGGGGCCTGTTCTGGAGCTCCACCGGAGGGGGCATTGATCACGGAGGGCTTCTACATCAACACCATAGCCCCTCCGATGAAGTGTGAGTAGTTTACCTCAGACCTACGGGTCCATAGTTATTAGCTAGATGGCTTCTTCTCTCTTTTTGGATCTCAATACAAAGTTCTCCCCCTCTCTTGTGGAGATCTATTCGATGTAATCTTCTTTTGCGGTGTGTTTGTTGAGACCGATGAATTGTCGGTTTATGATCAAGTTTATCTATGAACAATATTTTAATCTTTTCTGAATTCTTTTATGTATGATTGGTTATCTTTGCAAGTCTCTTCGAATTATCAGTTTGGTTTGGCCTACAAGATTGATCTTTCTTGCAATGGGAGAAGTGCTTAGCTTTGGGTTCAATCTTGCGGTGTCCTTTCCTAGTGACAGTAGGGGCAGCAAGGCACGTATTGTATTGTTTCCATCGAGGATAACAAGACGGGGTTTATTTCATATTGCATGAGTTTATCCCTCTACATCATGTCATCTTGCTTAAGGCGTTACTCTATTCTTATGAACTTAATACTCTAGATGCATGCTGGATAGCGGTCGATGTGTGGAGTAATAGTAGTAGATGCAGGCAGGAGTCAGTCTACTTGTCTCGGACGTGATGCCTATATACATGATCATACCTAGATATTCTCATAACTACGCTCAATTCTGTCAATTGCTCAACAGTAATTTGTTTACCTGCCGTGAATACTTATGCTCTTGATAGAAGCCACTAGTGAAACCTATGCCCCCCGGGTCTATCTTCCATCATATTTATCTTCCAATACTTAGTTATTTCATTTGCCTTTTATTTTACTTTGCATCTTTATTATAAAAATACCAAAAATATTATCTTATCATATCTATCTGATCTCACTCTCGTAAGTGACCGTGTAGGGATTGACAACCCCTTATCGCGTTGGTTGCGAGGATTTATTTGTTTGTGTAGGTGCGAGGGACTCGTGCGTGGCCTCCTACTGGATTGACACCTAGGTTCTCAAAAACTGAGGGAAATACTTACGCTACTTTGCTGCATCACCCTTTCCTCTTCAAGGGAAAACCAACGCAAGTGCTCAAGAGGTAGCACCTCTCCACCAGCCGCTAAACCCCGGTGTCCTCCGTCCGCCACCCCATTCCACCCATCAACCGCCGCCCTCCTCCATCACGCCGGAGCCGATACCCCGATGTCGTCGTCCACCGCAACCTCAACCGCAACGCCCTCCACGGCTAGTAGTTGAAGCCAAGGCCGAGCCGTCCGTACCCAAGCCAGTTCAACCACACTATCCTGCGCCTCACCGCTGCCGCTTCAACTTTGCCACCCTCCACCGCACCGGAGCTGTTCCTGCTACGCCGTCCTTCGCCGCCTCGGATTTTCTTCCCCTCTACCGACATACGGCCACGGCAACACAATCAACAATTTGGCCATGGGTTTGTCCAAGCCTGCACCCTCCAGAACATCGGTTTCCCCGGCAAAAAGAAGAAGATCGGCGCGACATGTGGAGGCGGCCACACCGGCAACCGAAAATGGTACTCCTCTTCCCTTATTCGTGCATATCTTACATGTCTGCTTGCATGGTATTCATCCCACATAAGACATTAGTTGACCGCTTCTTCTTGATACTAGATGTTCCTAGTAACTCGCAATGCGCGAGGTTTCTCCTCATATACTATTTCACCTTAGCTAGAGGTCCATCGCCCCCCTGAATTTCAATTCCTGGTCAGTTGATTCCAAATTAACGGAAGCATTCCCCAGCGTAACAGGCGCTAGTCCGCCTATTACACCGGGGAAGCAGCGCCTCGGTGTTTATCTTAGGGGCGTGTGGGGCTTAGAGCTACTGGCGCCCGATCTGGAGGTCGGCCGGGATTAAAGGGATGGCCTGGGGGTGCTACCAAGCACGGCAGTGGTGTGAGGTCGAGGGGAGGGCGGGTCGGCGGAGGTAGGGGTTTGGGCCGGTGGTCGCTGGCGGTTCGAGAAAGATCGTCAATAGTGACTGGCGGGAGGTAGACGAAGGCCACCTGCCTGTTCCTTATAGATCAGATGGTTCATTAAAAAATCGACTGACCTATTTATTTTCAGTCGACTGTTATCTTGATATGACCACATGTGGTGCTGTGCTGGAGGAGTACCTGCACTTCCTGTTCTCATATATTACAAAATCATATGGAGTAGAATCTAATTTTGTTTGCCATGCAATGTTCTAGAGCTATCATATGTCTCCCGTCATTTATTTTTCAGCCACCTGGTATCTGCTACTTCTACAGTGCACTAGTTCTGCACACACTTCACCCATACTCTCACTATTGTGTTTTTATGCAAGGGTATTTCAGAGTGTGCCTCGAGAGAAGCAGAAAATAAAAGAGAGAAGTTGCTCTAGCTTTCTACGCGGGTAAGCACGGCACGTTACAACGCTAAAGGGTGCAGTGTCAGCAGATGGATACGGTAAACGTAGCTCTGGAGTTGATGACCTCGCTCGCAATGAACCACCATCCCAGGCGCTTGCTTTAACTTCGCGGTGTCATATGTGGTTGCATGTTCCAAATGGTGTCTAGCTTGTATTCGAAAGGCCAAAGTCGGTCTTTATTAAGATAAGGAAGGATATTTTTTACATGAACCACCTTCCCATGAGCACCAGAAGACAAATAGCTAGTCAGGGCACTAGCCGAGCCAGTGACAAGCCCAGCAAAGAGAGGCATCACCTGGAAGCCTACTAAAAAGCTGCGATGGTGGCGAAGCAGCCCGCCTCCCACCAGGCTCTCAGGTCCTAGATGATCATGCTCACCACTCCAGCCGGATGTCTAGCTTGTATTGCTTCCAATTTGGTTAAATTGCATCTGCTTAGCTTACACATTATACCTTTGAATATGACATGCCTCTTTGTTTTTGGTACGTACTGGTACATCTGTGTATTAACCATGGTCTTACATCAAACTAATGTTCTTGTGTATCCCTCATCAATCACTTATGATGAGGCAATCAGGCAAGTGGATTACTCCTTATTTAAAGAATGCAGCGTCAGCCTCCCGACATGATTCTCAAGAAACAGCAAGGCTAGATGAAGATAGTGAACGTAGCTCTGTAGTTCATTACCACATTTCCCCTACAGTAGCATCACAGGTGCTTGCTCTAACTTGGCAGCGTGATATGTGGTTGCATGTTGCATATGGTGTCTAGATTGTAATTCTTCCAATCTGGTTAAACTGCATGTGCTATTCTGCTTAGCTTATACATTATACCTGTTAATGTGACATGCCTTCATGTATTTAGTACATAGTACATCTGTCTATTAAGCATGTCCTCACATAAAACTATTGTTTTTTGTATCCCGCATAAATCAATATGACGAGACACCTTCAGTATATGCAGTGTGATATTAGTTGCATATTTGATATGATTTATAGCATGCGCTGCTTCTAATTTGTTGAAATGCCATTTATGATGGGACACTTTTAACTTGGCAGAGTCATATTGGTTGCATCTTTCACGTGGTGTCTAGCTTGCATTGCTTCTTATTTTGTGAAATGGTTTCTGCTTAATTTACACAAACAGTTGTGAATATGCCATGCCGTCCTGTTTTTCGTATTATTCCATCCTAGAATCATGTGTTTGCCTTACATCAAAGTAGTGATTGTCAGTATCATGCACGAATGAGTTCTGAAGAGTGAATTTTATTGCTTTTTCTTATCGGTTTTACTTGACAATTCAAAATAAATAAAGCGGAAGGAAGTTAGCAAGGCAACGAATGAAGGTGCTCCTTCCAAATGGAGGGCCTCTACAGACTCTACTCCTCCATCCCCCCAAGATGATTTCCAAGACAACATATGCAAAGACACTCAACGTAGCTGTGTTGGTGATGAGCACGTCTCCCCTAGTGCACCATCACAGGTGCTCCCTCTAACTTGGCATTGTTATATGTGGTTGCATGTTATGTATGATGTCTAGCTTTTATTGCTTCTAATTTTGTTGAATTTCATCTGCTTACTTTACACATTATACTTGTGACTAAGACACATATTCCTATTTCTAGAACATACAATATCTGTCTATCACACCATGTTCTTACATCAAAGTACATTTGTTCTAAAGAACTAAATTGTTATTCGCTTCTCTTGTCGGCTTGACTTAACATGACACAGAGAAAGAGGAAGCAAGACAGAATGACAGGGAAAGAGAAGCGGAACAATCCTGCAGATTCTGCTGGTACTGATGGTGCAATAGAATGTCAAAGTCCAGCGGAAAATTGTACCGACAGGGTATCCCATGCTACATGAGCTGCAGAACAAGCCAAATAGAAACAAATAGCTGCCACAAAACAAGCAGAGACAACCCTAGTTGTTGCAACACCTTCCACAGTACGACCAGTTGCAGGATTTACTCGTTCGTCAACTCAGCTAGCAGCACGTTCCCAAGCTCCCTTGCCACCTGACACTACTTCCGAAGCACTCTTGACACAAGATGAGTTGGCAAGATTAGATGAATTTTGTGAGCTTGAACTGCAAGAAGGTAGTTGCTGGAGTCAAGTTACAGTTGCATGCTTCTTTATATGTAGCCTCACAGTTTGATGTACACTAACACTTCCTATGTTTGTTGTTGGACTAGTACCTAGGCGCAAGAGGAAACAAACATCAGGGATAATGCTCGATACGTTAACTAAATCTAGAGGAGGAAGAATGGAGATCCATTTTGAGGCAGGTTTAAAAAGGCCACGTGATGCTACAGAGTCAGCCAAGTTAGTATCAGAGGCAGCGGTTGATGTTAGGTGTCATGTACGTATCCTCCCAACATGGATTCAGTACAGGAATGGCAAAGACAAAACCCAGTTCAACACCTTCCTCGACCATTTATCTATAAGTATGGTTATGTATGGAAACTAGTAATATCGTCTTGCTCTGTCCAATACTTTCTAGGTTGCTGATAATGAGACTCCCATAATTTTTAACAGATGAGGTTCAAGTTGGATAGCCAAGATGATGCAACCAGACAATCTTGCACCCATGTTTTCAAGTCTGCTCTGCGACAGTATCAGTATAACTTGAGGAAAACTCACTTTGAAGGCAAGGCTAACAGTGAACTTGCCCAAACATCTCCAGTGGAAAATATATCTGATGAAGACTGGAGAGGCCTCGTTAAACACTGGTCCGATCGGAAGTATCAGGTACATTATATATATGTGATCAGATCACATGTTGAAGTCCTATGTATGCATGTGCCACACAAATCTATCTTCTTGTAGGTGAACCGTTCAAAGAACAAGGCCAACCGTACGAAAGTGAAATTCCAACAGACGACAGGATCTCGTAGCTATATTGCACACTGCGAGGCTCTTGTAATTAGGTGCTGTCTCACTCTTTTCGCTGTACCATATTATCAGATCTATATTGACTTGTTCCAAATGTCGAGGAAAGCCCGCAAAGACCAAAAAGTACCTGAACCAAATGATGTCGAAATCTTCAAGGACTGTCACACCGGAAAGAAGAAGGGCATGACTACACTAGTCAAAGCCGCTGTTGTAAGTCCTTAATCCTCATGCCTTTTAACTACTACTTACTCTGACTTGTGCCTTGAACTGCATGGTTTCCATCCCATGTCTATTACTCTTTTCAATTTTATACACAATTGTCTTAGTGTATCATTGCACCTTACAAGGTTTAAAAGAGAGGAGTGATGTTCCTTTGATCTTGACCTGTAATCTAGTTCCGTGCTGGACTTGCCCACATAACGTTACAACTGCCTGTTTGTCTGTTCTCAGTTGTTTTGTGATATGAATGATGTCATACTATGCTTACCGTATTATAAACTTTGTCTCTTTATCCTTAGCCCTCAATACAATGTGAAGAAATGGACAATGCATTAGCGATGATACATGGTCATATGTTTGGAACCTGGTTTTATTATGTACTTTGCAATAAAATACAACTATTAGTTTACATGGGTTCACCAGAATAAGTTCTGTATATAGACCAAAGCTATTATGTTTGGTTTTGCTGCCTCCTTAATATCTTCTGTTCTGGTACTAGTAATGTAAAACCACAACTTTTCAGCGAGCTATGGAAAAAATGGTGGAACCGCCACCTTCTGAAGGTTGGCGAGGCAACAATAACCGCAATGTCAGCTCTTGCTGCAGTGGGTCAGTACATGTCCACTAACAGTGCCAAAAGCACGTTCCTGCGTAATACTGGCTTGGTTGTTAAGGCAATCTCGTCCAAACTTCCTCATGATCAAGATATGCAAGCTCAAAACAATGTTGTATCTGCGCTCTGGACACAAGTCCATTCCCTAACAAAGACCCTTTGTGAAACAAGGAGAGACATTGCTCGATGTTGTCAAGATATGCATGGTTTTGAAACCAGACTATCAGACATTTGCTATGTTGTTCAGGAGCCTAGGAGAACTGAAGGCGAAGGTTATGGTGCTCATCGGACAATACAACATGAAAACGTAACAGTCAGGTCAAATGAACTGAGCTTCTGAACTTCTGGTGGTGCATTTATCTGCTAGACTGTTAACTTTTATGCCAACCTTCCTTTTGTTTTATAATTGTAATTTGTTTTGGTGCGATACAAAATTTGTTCTTAACGTGCAGCCACTGTCTGAAGAAAACAGCAAGCCATTTTTGTATAGTGTAGGGTGTTCCCTATATTTTCACTGGTGGCGAACTTTGATGCCCACCGGCTGTAGTTAACATGGGCCTCCTACGGGCCGTAGAAACAATGGGCCTTCTAAGGGCCGTAGATACAATGGGCCTTCTATGTGGCGTAGAAACAATGGGCCTTATACGGGCTGTAGACATAATGGGCCTTCTATGGGCCATATCATCAATGGGCCTTCTATGTGCTTATGATCGGTTGGCCAAACATGGCCATAAATGGGCTAGAGTTGAAATCGTCCGTTCATGGGCCGACCATAACGGGCCGTCATTAATAGGCCGTATTTTGATGACACTATGAAAACGGCCCAACGTATTAACGGGCCACAAACAGGCCGACTGTAACCACGGGCTGAACTTGGCCCACAAGCAGAAAATGACAGTAACGGGCCATAAGTAAACGAATGTGAAAATGAGCCCAAGAATAAATGGGCCCCGAGAAGTCCGAAAGATAACATGGCCTGGAAACGTCCCAACGGAATAATGGGCCATTAATGGGTATAAAGTGATACACTGTTCATTACGGGCCAGTTTCACCACGTGTCGTTAATGGGTATAAAGTGATACACTATTCATTACGGGCCAGTTTTACCACGGGTCGTTAATGGGCCGAGAGTAATAAGGGCCTCATAGGGGCCGAAAGACGTCATGGGCCATACATGGGTCGGAAGTTAAAACGGGCTGGAATTATATTGGACGGCCCAGATGACGCTACTCAGCCTAATTCGGATAGGCCGTAAATGGGCCCTGGGTTAGCGGGCTGTAAATGAGCTATATGTGAATAGGCCGTTAACAGGCTTGCCGCGGGCCGGCCCGCCACCTTTTTACCAAGTCAAACGGGCCGGCCTTTTCACAGGAATGGGCCTCTGTTGGGCCGTGCCATGTGTCGACGTATCATAG
The DNA here is from genome assembly GCF_003073215.2 of Triticum urartu. Classification (NCBI taxonomy): domain Eukaryota; kingdom Viridiplantae; phylum Streptophyta; class Magnoliopsida; order Poales; family Poaceae; genus Triticum; species Triticum urartu. Next base: position 308,566,073 of record NC_053022.1, read on the forward strand.
GCACTTTGGGTCCAATGAGTGGATGACATCTATCCCAACGATGAGCCGACACGTGTTTCCTCCAGCCAATGATGATTTTACACGTGGAAAATCCCCATTGGTCGGGGCTGTTAACGGGTTATCGAATCCAAAACCGGACCCGGTAGCTTAACGGTGTTCCGTTACAGTGGATGCCACGTGTCGGTCACCCTTGACGAAAGCACTTCTGCGACGCGCGATTTATCGTCATGGAAGTGGACACTTCCGTGATGATAATTTTGGTAATGACATGGAACACTTCTATGACAACACATGTATGACTATCTTGATTCTGTCATAAATTTGTCATGGATGTACATGCATGAAAGAAAATGTGACCTACTGTGACAAACACGTATCATCACGGAAGTGTATTTTTTTTGTAGTGTAGCAGGGCATGATAACCAGGTGCATAACAACATAGCAAGAAAGTAAGCACTAACCAAGAATCATTACTAAACAACGATAACCATATTTTAAACAAGCAAATAGTTAATAAATATTCAAGTTGAAAACCATGGCTACTGCATGACTATCAAGCAAGTGGGTATTGTGGCTTGCCTGGGGGTGACGGAGACACCGGGGAGAAGTACGGTGAAGCTGCAGAACGAAACGTCGGGCAGTTCTTTCTCGGAGGGGGCTGATTAGAGGCAAGGGTAAAACGGTCATTTTCACTATGAGACCGCCTAGTGAAAATGTTACCAAAACATAGAGCTCTACGAGATGAAGAAGTGAGCGCTGGTTTCACCTTGATCGGAGTTACAGTTGAAAAGTTGTGAAGTGTAGAAGATCAGGGACTTTTTTGTAAAAAAATATTCATAGTCGGGCCCCTGAGTGGATAAGACAAAAACGGATTTCAGAAAATATGCTTTCGGAATAGAGAAAGAGCATTCTTGGCCGTAGTAGAAGAGAAATACATTTTCCAGAACGGAAAACGCATTTTAGCTAAAGTAGGAAAGGAATACGCTTTTGGGACGGGGAGGCGTAACTTACGGAGTATGCTTCCACTTATGCGCCTGGGTCCGCGCGTGGTCAACACTGAAAGTGCAACTATCCCTAGGTGGTTTTGGTAATTCCTAACAACATATAGCTCATTGAGCTAATGATATTCCAAGATTAATATTTGAGGAAAAGCTCAATGAATGGCATGGCATGGATGAGGAAAGTGGACCCCTCAAAATACTAAGGACAAAAAGTTTGGCTCAAGCTCAAAGCTCAAGACTCTACATTTTATATTTTAGTGATCCAAGATCATATTGAGTCTATAGGAAAAGCCAATACTATCAAGGAGGGATGAGGTGCTGCTTGATGAGGTTCTTGCTTCATAGTGCTTAGTGATATGCTCCAAAACCCTCAACTACCTTCCCACATCCACATATGACCTAAACCAAAAGTCAAACTCGGCCCCACCGATTCTTTCTATCCGGCGCCACCGAGTTCAGATTTCATGGCCACTGCCACAAACCCTAGGCAAATCGGTCTCACCGATAGGGATCTCGGTCACACCGAGATGGGGTTGTAATCTCTTTGTTTCCCTTCATAACGTTTCGGTCCTACCGAGATGAGCGATCGGTCCCACCGAGATTGCAATGTAAACTCTCTGTTTCCCTTTTGTAACATTTCGGTCCCACCGAAATGAGCGATCGGTCCCACCGATTTTACTTGACCAACTCTCTGGTTAGCTTATTACCAAAATCAGTCCCACCGAGTTTGTGTAATCGGTCACACCGAGATTACGTTATGCCCTAACCCTAACCATATCGGTCCTACCGAGTTGCATCTCAGTCCCACCGAAAATCCTAACGGTCACTAGGTTTGATAAATCGGTCCGACCGAGTTTCTCAATTCGGTCTCATCGAGATTGGTAAATTGTGTGTAACGGTTAGTTTTTGTGTGGAGGCTATATATACCCCTCCACCCACTCTTCATTCGTGGAGAGAGCCATCATAACATACCTACACTTCCAATACACATTTTCTGAGAGAGAACCACCTACTCATGTGTTGAGACCAAGATATTCCATTCACACCATATGAATCTTGATCTCTAACCTTCCCCAAGTTGCTTTCCACTCAAATCTTCTTTCCACCAAATCCATATCTTGTGAGAGAGAGTTGAGTGTTGGGGAGACTATCATTTGAAGCACAAGAGCAAGGAGTTCATCATAAACACACCATTTGTTACTTCTTGGAGAGTGGTGTCTCCTAGATTGGCTAGGTGTCACTTGGGAGCCTCCGACAAAGATTGTGGAGTTGAACCAAGGAGTTTGTAAGGGCAAGGAGATCGCCTACTTCGTGAAGATCTACCGCTAGTGAGGCAAGTCCTTCGTGGGCGATGGCCATGATGGGATACACAAGGTTGCTTCTTCGTGGACCCTTCGTGGGTGGAGCCCTCCATTGACTCGCGCAACCGTTACCCTCCGTGGGTTGAAGTCTCCATCAATGTGGATGTACGATAGCACCATCTATCGGAACCACGACAAAAACATCTGTGTCTGCAATTGCGTTTGAATTCTCCAAACCCTTCCCTTTACATTCTTGCAAGTTGCATGCTTTACTTTCCACTGCTCATAGACTCTTTGCATGCTTGCTTGAATTGTGTTAAGATTGCTTGACTTGTGCTAAGATAGCTAAAATCTGTCAAAGACTAAAGTTGGGAAAAGGATAGATTTTTAATTGGTCAAGTAGTCTAATCACCCCCCTCTAGACATACTTTCGATCCTACAAGTGGTATCAGAGCTTTGGTCTCCATTTGCTTTGATTTCCATAGCTTTTGGTGGTCATAGACTTGGTTTCACAACCTAGGAGAGTATGGCGTCTAGCAAGGGAAATTATCACCGTAGATGTCCTTACTTTGATGGTACTAATTTTGCTAGTTGGAAGCATAAGATGAAAATGCATATTCTTGGACATAACCCCGCCGTTTGGGCTATTGTGTGTGTTGGCTTGCAAGGTGAATTCTTTGATGGGAGAGAACCGAATCGTGAAGCTACCGCGGAAGAGTTGAAGATGCTACAATACAATGCTCAAGCTTGTGATATCCTCTTCAACGGATTGTGCCCCGAAGAATTCAAAAAAATCAGCCGTCTTGAGAATGCAAAGGAAATTTGGGATACTTTGATTGATATGCATGAAGGTACTGACTCCGTCAAGGAATCCAAGTTGGATGTTGAGGGAGTCCTGGATTAGGGGGTGTCCGGACAGCCGGACTATATCCTTTGGCCAGACTGATGGGCTATGAAGATACAAGATTGAAGACTTCGTCTCATGCCCGGATGGGACTCTACTTGGCGTGGAAAGCAAGCTAAGCAATACGGATATGTATATCTCGTCCTTTGTAACCGACCTTGTGTAACCCTAGCCCCCTTTGGTGTCTATATAAACCGGAGGGTTTTAGTCCGTAGGACAACATACAATCATACCATAGGCTAGCTTCTAGGGTTTAGCCTCTCTTATCTCGTGTTAGATCTACTCTTGTATTACCCATATCATTAATATTAATCAAGCAGGACGTAGGGTTTTACCTCCATCAAGAGGGCCCGAACTTGGGTAAAACTTCGTGTCCCCTGCCTCCTGTTACCATCCGCCTAGACGCACAGTTCAGGACCCCCTACCCGAGATCCGCCGGTTTTGACACCGACATTGGTGCTTTCATTGAGAGTTCCTCTGTGCCGTCGCTAGAAGGAAGGATGTCTCTCTCGTCTTTAAAGACGGTACTACTGTCGGGGGAGCTTTGGTTGTCGGCCAAACTCTCCGGCTAGGCGGTTTCATCATGACCGCCTGTTCGGCCGCCGCGCCGACGATGACTTCTTGGGTCATCAGAAACAGCCTCCACGTCAAATCGGCACTCGCCGAACAGATGGATCCAATGGAGCTCGCCTTCTTAAATGAGCTCTTAGATCGCATCGCCGGCTTGGGAGTCGCTACGGACTATGATCGGATTGGGCTTAAACCCGATCAAAGGGAGATTAACTCTCCACCGGTCACCCATCATATTGCAGTGGTGGAGGAACAATGCGGCGACCTTTCCTCCATCTTGAGGACCAACTATGTCTGGATTCCCGAGCTCTCTAAGCCGGACGCCCGTTCGCGGGAGGACAACATCCAATCCCTGAACTTAGAGTCAGGCAGCGGGCCAGGATTATCGGGTCACACCCCATAACCGGAACTTCCAAAATTGGAAATTCCCCGACCCCTGGATCCCAGATCAGGTGAGGGTTCGGATTCAATTCCACCCACCCACCCAAACATAAGCGATCTTTCCCACATCAGGCAAGAGCCCCAGGAAACAGTACATCACTATTGGGTCAGATTCCTCCTTGCGATGAACAAGGTTAAGGACTGCCGCGAGGAATACGCAATCCTATTTTTCTGCAATAATTGCACGAACAAGGGAATCCTTAACGCCATAAATCGCCGTGAGATAACACGCTTCGCTGACTTGGCATCGATAGTATGAAAGTACTGTGCGATGGAAAGTGCCTCAAAAACCGAAATAAACTTTTGGGATAATCCGGCCCTGAATAGAAACCCAGTCCGAAACAAAAGGGTGCATTATCACAACACACCCGGGTCAACTACCAAAAAGCAAAAACCCTCTACAGGGTATGGAACCGTACTGGAAGGATGGCTCAACGGACCCTGCAAAATTCATAGTACAGCGGATACAATACCAACGCATAGCCTTAGAGCATGTTGGATACTCCGGCAGGTGGCCAAAAGTGGTGAGGATCTACTTCCCCCAAATACCACAGAGCACCATCCCGTGGATAACAATATGGTGTTAACAGTCTTTGAGACCTTCGCGTCAAATAATAGACGCAAGCGAACACTCCGCAGCATGGTCGAAATCTGCCACGTAGCAGCAATAAATCCATGGAGCGATACGGCTATTACCTTCAATGCCAGTGACGAACCTAAATTACAAACAGCCCGAGCACCAGCCTCACTGGTCCTCAGTCCAATCGTGGACGGCTTTCGACTCACCAAAGTACTCATGGATGGCGGCAACGGATCAAACCTCATCTATGAGGAAACTCTTCAAAAGATGGAAATAGACTGGAACCGCATTGAGCAAAGTAGCACAACCTTTAGAGGAATCATCCCCAGTCGGGAAGCACGTTGTGCTGGGAAAATCACACTAGATGTGGTATTCGGCACGCCGGATAATTACAGGTTCGAAGAAATTACATTCCAAGTGGCCCCGTTCAGCAGTGGTTATCACGCTCTTTTAGGACGGGAGGCATTCACAATCTTCCAAGCCGTACCCCATTACGAGTACATGAAGCTCAAAATGCCCGGGCCCAACGGAATCATCACTCTCGCCAGCGATCCGGACATAGCACTCCGCGCCGAAAACAAAACAGCCGCATTGGCCCTCGAGGCATTATCCGAAGCCCTCTCGGCCGAGGAATTAACCACGCTACGCTCCACAGTGGACAGGGACGACATGATACTCGACAAGAGATCCAAGTTCACCTCTTTTAAACCAGCGGATGAAATAGTCAAATTCCAAGTCCACCCGATGGACCCTACAAAAACAGCCTCCATCAGGGCACAGCTAAGCCCCGCTGTGGACGCCGCACTATGAGAGTTCCTGCGCAAGAACTGGGACATATTCGCCTGGCATCCTTCAGACATGCCAGGAATCCCATGTAGGCTGGCCGAGCATAGCCTCAATATCCTAAAGGGATTCAAGCCGGTCAAGCAAGCTCTTCGGCGTTTCTCCGAACCTAAGAGACATGCCATGGGAGAGGAACTAGCCAAGTTATTGGAGGCCGGATTCATCAAAGAAATAAAACACCCGGACTGGCTAGCAAACCTGGTGATGGTACCAAAGAAGGACAAATCCTGGCGCCTTTGTGTCGATTTCAAAGACCTCAATAAAGCTTGCCCAAAGGACCCCTTCCCCCTCCCACGCATAGATCAAATCATTGATGCTACCGCAGGACACAAGTCATTGTGTTTCCTTGATGCATACTCCGGTTACCACCAAATCAAGATGGCAGAGTCCGACCAAGCCGCAACGACATTCATCACACCATACGGTCCCTTCTGTTTTAACACAATGCCTTTTGGGCTCAAGAACGTCGGCGCAACATATCAGCGCATGATTCAGACATGTTTGGAGAAGCAAATCGGCAAAACAGTAGAGGCATACGTAGACGATGTGGTTGTTAAAACCAAACACGTTGACTCTTTGATAGACGACTTGAGGCTCACATTCGACAACCTCCGAACATACGACATCAAGCTCAATCCGGAAAAATGCGTTTTCGGTGTACCAGCCAGAAAGCTCCTGGGTTTCATTGTCTCCAGCAAAGGAATCGAAACTAATCCGGCCAAAATCCGAGCTTTGTCACAGTTGGCTACACCAACAGACCTCAAACAAATCCAGAAGTTAACTGGATGTGTGGCGGCTCTAAGCCACTTTATCTCCCACTTAGGAGAAAAAGCTTTACCCCTTTAGCGCCTTCTTCGGTGCACCGAACACTTCGAGTGGACGGACGCTGCCTCAGCCGGATTGGAAGATAAAGGCCATTTTGGCAACCAACCCAATCCTGGCCGCACCAAACATTGGCGAACCAATGCTATTGTACATTGCGGCAACTCATCAAGTTGTAAGCGCAGTGCTCATCGTCGAACGAGAAGCCGCCATACATAAATTCCCTCTTCAAAAGCCGGTATACTATGTATCCACTGTCCTCACTCCATGCAAATCACGGTACCCACATTATCAAAAGATAGCCTATGCGGTATTCATGGCGTCCCGGAAGCTACGACACTACTTTCAAGAGTGTTCAATTACGGTAGCCTCAGAAGTGCCACTTAATGATATTATAAAAAACTGCGACGCTATGGGCCGGATTGCCAAATGGCCCATTGAGCTCCTCCCATTCGACATAACATACAAACCCCGATGAGCAATTAAATCGCAAGTATTGGCCGACTTCGTCGCCGAATGGACGGAGGCCGAACTCCCTAAAGAGTATGGCGCATACTCCAACTGGATCATGCACTTCGACGGTTCTAAAATGCTGGCCAGTCTAGGGGCTGGCGTCATCCTGACATCCCCAACCGGGGACACCGTTCAGTACGTACTGCAAATATTGTATATAGACTCCAACAATGCAGCCGAATACGAAGCTCTGTTGCATGGTCTTCGGATGGCAGTCTTCATGGGCATTCAACGCCTGGAGGTGCGTGGGGATTCAAACCTCGCAATATCCCAAATAAATGGAGACTTTGACGCCAAGGATCCGAAAATGGCGGCCTATCGAAATGCCGTCCTAAAAATGTCAGCTCGGTTCGAGGGGCTCGAATTTCAGCATGTGGCTCGAGAAAACAATCAGGCGGCGGATGTCCTCGCCCGCATCGGCGCAAAACGCGATACGGTCCCCCTCAACATATTTCTGGAAAGGCTGTTCAAGCCATCCGTAGTATGGGAAGGAGACACCGGTAAAAATAGTCCGGACTCGGCCAAAATGCCCGATACCGAATACTCTGACACAATCGGAGGCTCTGCCACCGAAATAACACCTTCAGCCCACGTAATAATGGCCATTATTGCCTCATGGAGAGAACCATTCCTGGCCTACCTAACTAGACAGGAACTTCCGGAGGACCAAAATGAGGCACGCTGCATAGTATGGCGATCCAAGGCCTACAGGGTCCATGAGGGAGAATTGTACAAGAAAAGCACTACCGGAGTCCTTCAAAGGTGCATCTCCAAAGAGGAAGGGCGGAATCTTTTGGCAGAAATTCACGCCGGACTTGGCGGTCATCACGCCACAGCCCAGGCTCTTGTAAGCAAGGCCTTCCACACAGGATTCTATTGGCCAACAGCCCGGGCAGACGCACAGGACTTGGTCCAATGTTGCTCTGGTTGCCAGCTCTTTGCAAATCAAAGCCACATGCCACCCACCGCCCTCCAAACAATCCCCATTACATGGCCCTTTGCGGTCTGGGGGCTTGACATGGTTGGACCCCTTAAAGGGGGAACCCACAAGAAAAAATACTCACTGGTCATGGTGGATAAATTCACCAAATGGATAGAGGCCAAACCTGTTAAAACAGCCGAATCCGGACCGGTTATAGACTTCATATCCGGGGTTATACACCGTTATGGCGTCCCCCACAGCATCATCACTGACAAGGGCACGAACTTCATGGCCGACGAGGTAAAACTCTGGTGCAGCAAAATGGGCATCAAGCTCGATTATGCTTCAGTCTATCACCCACAAACCAACGGTCAAGTTGAGCGAGCAAACGGTCTTATAATGAGCGGCATTAAACCCAGATTAGTGCGTTCCCTAACGGAGACTGACACGCACTGGGTAGAGGAGCTCGACTCCGTACTCTGGGGGCTGCAGACCACGCCGAATCGTAGTACCGGATATACACCGTTTTTATGGTGTACGGCGCAGAGGCAGTCTTGCCCCGTGACATAATTCATGACCCACCTCGAGTGCGCATGTACGAAGAAAGAGAAGCCGAGCTCGATCGGCAGGATAGTCTGGACACCTTGGAGGAGGAGCGCGACGTAGCCAAAGCCCGTTCCGCATTTTATCAGCAACAGGCTCGCAGATACCAAAGCAGAAAAGTATGGGCCAAAACTTATAACGTTGGCGAACTAGTTCTACGCCTGCCGGATAAGAAAAAGAACAAGCTCGAGCCCAAATGGGGAGGTCCCTTTATTATTGACCAAGTTCTGACCGGCGGAGCATACCGACTGCGGGATGCATCGACTAGTCGACTCGAGCCGAACCCATGGAACGCGGCCAGGCTCCAAAGATTCTACCCCTAGCACCGGACTCTATGTTAGTCCCCTCCCTTTGTCCATTTTTTGCATATACATCATCTGTCTTGTTTCCCTTTCTTTCTTTCTCTTATTATTTCTCTAGGCCTGCAAGGGTCACCTTGTGCCTCACTTGTACATTACAAATGCGCTAGCCGCACTCTCCATACCTGGGGGCTTCTTTCATAGAAGCTTAAATTATTTATATGGGCCTCACGCCCAACACGTGTTATACTTCCGCATGTACCTTTTTTCACCATTATATGCATCGATATGACTTAAGTTTTGGCCAAGCTGGGTTGCCTGGCTCTTGTATTTATGCCCTATGTTCCCGTTAATTCGGCTAGGGCATAAGGGGAGCACCTCTGCGATTTTTACTGCCGGGTCAGCCGGATGTGTACCTCAGACTGGGTGAAGCCGAAAGCTAGCGTTCTTAAGGGAATATTCGGTCGGTGAACAAAAGATGATTTTTATTTATTGTCCATATCTGCCCCTAGATGCGTTTTCTGCGTTTCTTATCGCAGTCCGGACATGCACTTTAGGGCATGCTTACCCAGGGAAAGGAACCCTTAACGGAACTATTCTCCCTGGAAGATGTTTCTTACTACCCATGTAATATAACATAACTAGTTGGGCACTTGTCTGATAAAGCACTAATGACCCCTACGCCTGGTCTCCATGCATACCCCGGTTCTTATATAACTGAGCAGGTATTCGGATTCACTCCGGACTATCGGGCCCGGAGGTTGAAGCGAAAAGGTCCGCAACGACAAATGATCTACAATCCGGCTAGAAGGCATTATACACGTCACTTTAATTACATAGTCATGCAGACTGACTAAACTCCTCCTCTATACCATCCAACAGGCGGTCTAGCTTACAATCCTATTGGGAATACTTTGTGGCTAATTCTACTTGCCCATAAACTAAGCTAACGGGGATCTCTTTTCTGTCGGGCCCCACAGGTCCGACCTCGGCCATGTGATTTGGGTCTGCCTTGGTATACCGAGTCTTCACCATGGCCCAGGCCTCTCTGGCACCCTGTCGGCAGGCCGATATCTTCCATAATCGGAGGCGCCACCGTGCTCCCTTGAGCTTCTCCGTAAGCTCTGCAACGCCCTCTGGTAGGGAGACAGATGGCCACAAAGCCTGGGCAACACCTTGCATCACCTGCCGAACTTGTTCGTGCAGATGTGACAGCTCGGATAGAAGATCACCTGCAGACCCAGGCATTTCCTCCGTGGGATGACCCGTCAGCATACCTACAGACATAACGCTGTTAGTCGACTTCTTCGTCGAATTCCTCTAAAAGGATTCGTTCAAGCACTCACTAAAAATTCCGCATCGAAGCCGCTTATTCTCCTTCTTGGAGTCGGCAAGCTGGCCCCGAACGTCTTTTAGTTCCACGCTCAGCTTAATATTTGCATCTTGGAGATTTTTTTTCTCCCGCCTAACCTCAGTCAGCACGCGTTTGCCAGCCTCTAGCTGTCTCATAACATGCTGGTCCTCCGGATTTTCTCCGGATTCATCTGCAACATCTGTTGTTAGATCTGCAGCCATGCCGCACATTATATCGTAACCATTACTCTTTAAAATAAATGTTACCAGCAGGTGACTTTCGGTTCCTGCAATGCGGCCACAGCAGCCCGCAGTTGAGTCTTGCATTCCTCTAGCTCCTGTGTTAGCCTAGTATTCTTCTTTGTAAGAACCTGCACAATTAAGATGATCCTTAAATCAGTTCTGCTAACTGTTTCAAGTCTCAGGGGCTACTGATACATATGAATCGTCAGATTCACTTACCCGTACATCCTTTACATATTGATCCGTGGCTCTGGCTAGGCCATCTTGAGCAGCACGGAGGTACGCCTCTCCGGAATTAAAGGCATCAAATGCCTCTAGTGAGAAACAAGCGTCCCGGAGTATGACCCGGCGGCGCCTATGATTCATGGCGCTTTCCACTTCTGAGTTAATAGCGGATAACCTATCCGCATCCTCCGTAGAGGGATTATCCGGCGCCTGCCCCATATCGGCTTCCGCCTCTATGTCCGGTCCTGGCGCCCGGCTGGTGGAAGCATGATTAGTAACATCATCAGACATATTCCGGCGAGCATTTTTTCTGTTAAAGAAACACGGGCGTCATTATATTTCAAGAGAGACGACAACCATGGAGCGGGGTTTGTTATACCTTTGCGCTGGCGTCTCTGTCCTGACCGCCTTCCTTTTTGGCCTACCCGGCCTCGATGCCTCCTGTTGGCGTGTTGCCATGGGCTCGGCAGGGCGTCCCGAATGCCTTCCCTGTAAAATGCCATGTGTATATGGTGGGTGAAGTGTCTAAAAGGGGATCCTCGTTTTGGAGTTGGGATTTTTTGGTTTTTCTTATGTGCGATGCAGGGAGCAGTCCGGGATAGTCGGCCGTAATGGCCACCATGGCATCATCGCAGCTTAACTGATAGAACTGCCGGTCTATCAGCTCCACGGATATAACCGAATCTTCTTCGAGTCCGGAGTCAAGGGCCCGGTCAGGGTCCTCTGGTTGTGGAGAAGGGCTGCTGACCTCCTTTATGGCTTTTCGCAGTTCCTGCCGCAAAGTGGCAAGGTGAATACTTACGACAAAGAATGCGGGAAAAATGGGAGCAGGGAGATATAACTTACCCACCTTGGAGGATTGTACATGGAGAATCCATCCCGTGGTTTGATGCGGGTGAACTCCTCCTCACCCTTGAATAGTTCGGACAGAATCTTCGCTAGAGCGGCAGCATTGTCCGGACCCTTACGCCCGCAGCGGGTGGCGTCATCCGCCCCATTATAACACCACAAGGGGTGCCCACGATATTGAAGTGGCTGCACTCCCCACATTATGCAAATTGACATAACTTCAATTATTGTCAATCCTGATTGAGCCAGCGCTTTGATTCGGTTCATCAGATAGAGGACTTCTCTGTTGTCTTCCGCTTGGGGGCTCTGTGGGCACCAACTTCCGCGCTTCTTTAGAGGAGCATTGTTGAACTCAGGTAGACCCCGCCGAACAGGGTCCGGAAGGAGGACGTCCTCCATATAAAACCATTCCGAAGGCCAGTTGAGGGAGTCCTGGATTAGGGGGTGTTCGGGTAGCCGGACTATACCTTCAGCCGAACTCCAGGACTATGAAGATACAAGATTGAAGACTCCGTCCCATGTCCGGATGGGACTTTCCTTGGCATGGAAGGCAAGCTTGGCGATGCGGATATTCAAGATCTCCTACCATTGTAACCGACTTTGTGTAACCCTCACCCTCTCCGGTGTCTATATAAACTGGAGGGTTTTAGTCCGTAGGACAACTTCATCATACAACAATCATACCATAGGCTAGCTTCGAGGGTTTAGCCTCCTTGATCTCGTGGTAGATCTACTCTTGTACTACCCATATCATCAATATTAATCAAGCAAGACGTAGGGTTTTACCTCCATCAAGAGGGCCCGAACCTGGGTAAAACATTGTGTCCCTTGTCTCCTATTACCATTCGGCCTAGACGCACAGTTCGGGACCCCTACCCGAGATCCGCCGGTTTTGACATCGACATTGGTGCTTTCATTGAGAGTTCCTATGTGTCGTCGCTTTCAGGCCCGATGGCTTCTTCGATCATCAACCACGATGCAGTCCAGGGTGAGAGTTTTCTCCCCGGACAGATCTTCATCTTCGGCGGCTTCGCACTGCGGGCCAACGCGCTTGGTCACCTTGAGCAGATCGAAAGTTACGCCCCTGGCCATCAGGTCAGGTTTGGAAGCCTAAACTACACGGCTGACATCCGCAGGGACTTGATCTTCGATGGATTCGAGCCACAGCTAAGCGTGCCACACTGTCTCGATGGGCATGATATAGCTCTGCCGCCGAACAGCGCCTTGGAAGCCGTACACGCATCGGTTCCGACCATTGATTCGAAGCCCACTGCGCCAATCGAGGATCAGCGGTTGGACGCTGCCTCAGGGGCTGCGATCTCAGAGGCGATCGAGCCGAACTCCAGCCCCGCACTCTGCATGGCCCGTGACTCCGAGGAGCCGGATTCCTCTTCGAACTCCGAGCCCCCGGCGCCCCCACCGATCGAATCCGATTCGGTGCCGATAATGGAGTTCACTGCCGCGGACATCTTTCAGCACTCACCCTTCGGCGACATCCTGAATTCTCTAAATTCTCTCTCTTTATCAGGAGAGCCCTGGCCGGACTACGGTCAGCAAGGTTGGGATACGAACGATGAAGAAATTTAAAACCCACCCACCACCCACTTCATAGCCACTGTCGACGACTTAACCGACATGCTTGACTTCGACTCCAAAGACATCGACGGCATGGACGACGATGCAGGAGACGAACAAGAACCAGCACCTGTAGGGCGTTGGAAGGCCACCTCGTCATATGACATATATATGGTGGACACTCCAAAGGATGGAGATGGTGATGGAACAGCGGTGGACGATACCTCTAAGAAACAGCCCAAGCGCCGGCGTCAGCGGTGCCGCTCTAAATCCTGCCAAAGCAAAAAACGGTGATTCCGGCACGGGAGATAATACTACTTCGGATAGCGCCGAAGAACACCCCCTCCAGCAAAATTCGGCACAGGAGGACAGAGAAGCCAGCCCTCACGAGAGGACGGCGGACCAAGAGGTTGAGGACGACAATTATACGCCTCCCTTCGAAGACGAGGCAAGCCTCGGCGACGATGAGTTCGTCGTGCCAGAGGATCTTGCCAAACAAGAGCGTTTTAAACGCAGGCTCATGGCCACAGCAAGAAGCCTCAAGAAAATGCGGCAACAGCTTAGAGCTGATCAGGATTTGCTAGCTGACAGATGGACTGAAGTCCTTGCGGCCGAAGAGTATGAACTCGAATGCCCCTCCAAGAGTCACCCAAAGCGCAGGCTGCTACCCCGACTAGAGGAGGAAGCACCTACATCACCATTGCATGACATGGCCGACCGGCCACCTCGTGGCCGCGACAGAGAGGCCTCTTGGCCCTCCACTCAAGCCATGCCCCGGCACCGCGTCAAGCATACTAAGGCACGGGAAAATGCGCCCGACCTGCGCGACATCCTGGAGGACAAGGAAAGCAAACAAGATCGATCTACGGATCGCGCAGGCGCCCCACGGTACGTGACGGTGATCGTCACTCCGGACGCAATGAATCCGGCCGGGCCGAACTCAACAGACAAAGCCCCTTCGAGCTGCGTCGTGATATAGCCCAATACAGAGGCGCCGCACACCCACTATGCTTCACAGATGAAGTAATGGATCATAAAATCCCCGAGGGCTTCAAACCCGTAAACATCGAATCGTACGATGGCACAACAGATCCTACGGTATGGATCGAGGATTATCTCCTTCATATCCACATGGCCCGCGGTGATGATCTACACGCCATCAAATACCTCCCACTCAAACTTAAGGGACCGGCCCGGCATTGGCTTAACAGCTTGCCAGCAAACTCAATCGGTTCTTGGGAGGACCTGGAAGCCGCTTCCTTGACAACTTCCAGGGCACTTATGTGCGACCACCGGACGCCGATGACCTAAGCCACATAATTCAGCAGCCAGAAGAATCGGCCGGGCAATTCTGGACATGGTTCCTAACAAAGAAAAACGAGATAGTCGACTGTCCGGACGCAGAGGCCTTAGAGGCCTTCAAGCATAATATTCGTGATGAGTGGCTGGCCCGGCACCTGGGACAGGAAAAGCCGAAATCTATGGCAGCCCTCACGACACTCATGACCCACTTTTGCGTGGGAGAAGACAGCTTGCTAGCTCGCAGTAACAACTTAACCAAGAACACTGGTAATTCGAATACCAAGGACAAAAGTGACAGGTCGCGTCGGAACAAACAAAAGCGCCGCGTTAACAGCGACAGCAATGAGGAAACGACAGTTAATGCCGCATTCCGAGGCTACAAATCCGGTCAACAGAAACAGCCATTCAAAAGAAAAACTCAGGGCCCGTCCAGTTTGGACCGAATACTCGACCGCTTGTGCCAGATACATGGCACCCCCGAAAAGCCAGCCAATCACACCAACATGGATTGTTGGGTGATCAAGCAGGCAGGCAAGTTAAGAGCCGAAAACAAAGACAAGGGGTTGCATAGCGACGACGAGGAGGAGCCCAGGCCGCCAAACAATAGTGGACAGAAGGGATTTCCCCCGCAAGTGCGGACGGTGAACATGATATACGCAACCCACATCCCCAAGAGGGAGCGGAAGCGTGCGTTACGGGACGTATATGCGATGGAGCCGGTCGCCCCAAAGTTCAACCCATGGTCCTCCTGCCCGATCACCTTTGATCGAAGGGACCACCCCACTAGCATCCGTCACGGCGGCTTCGCCGCATTGGTTCTAGACCCAATCATTGACGGATTTCATCTCACAAGAGTCCTCATGGACGGCGGCAGAAGCCTGAACCTGCTTTACCAGGATACAGTGTGAAAGATGGGCATAGATCCCTCGAGGATCAAGCCCACCAAAACGACCTTTAAAGGCATCATACCAGGTGTAGAAGCCAACTGTACAGGCTCAGTTACACTGGAAGTGGTCTTCGGATCTCCGGATAACTTCCGAAGCGAGGAGTTAATCTTCGACATAGTCCCGTTCCGTAGTGGCTATCACGCACTGCTCGGGCGAACCGCATTCGCAAAATTCAACGCGGTACCGCACTATGCATACCTCAAGCTCAAGATGCTAGGCCCTAGAGGAGTAATCACGGTCAATGGGAACACTGAACGCTCCCTCCGAACGGAGGAGCACACGGCAGCGCTCACAGCAGAAGTACAAAGCAGCCTCTCTAGGCAGTTCTCCAGTTCGGCCTTCAAAAAGCCAGACACTGTCAAGCGCGCCCGGAGTACCCTATAACAAGACCACCTGGCACGTCCCGAGCTAGCGTAGCAGTGCGGCCCCAACCCTAGCCCTCGCGATATAGCGAAACCAGCGCTTCGCGTACATAACTACGCTCTTGAAATACCATGGGCACAGGGGAAGGGGCACTATCACGGCACGCCCGAAATACGGCTTAAACCGCACCAGGGGCTGCCGGATTCCTTATTTTTTTCTCTTACTCTCAGGACTCCGTACTTCGGATGACCCATTCGGCAATTCAACTGCTGCACAAACGATGCAAGATCCAGGGAAGCAGACAAGCCACGCCGCATCATGGAACTCCCAGGTGGTCTCTATTGCGAGCAGTATACATGTTTTTAATACAATTCCATGGCCTGCCCCTGGCCAGGACATGTTAAATAGTCCAATTTATTTTGCTCATCGCACTATTTGTATCGTTCCACTTTCATAGCAGCCTTTCTATAAACAATGCATAGCTTTTTGTCTATTTTTTGCATTACCCTCTTTTTATATATATGTTTATTAATAACATGCTGCATCCGTACACTGTGGTACGACAAAATACGCCAGGGGCTTCAGTACCCATCAATATGGCGTGAGAAGTCCATCCACTTTCACAAGTGCGGCACCCCGAACTTATAGCACTATATGCATCGTGTCCGAATCATGATTTGGGTCAATAGTTGGGTTTGCCCGGCTCCTATGTTTTGGTGCCTTACGTTCCGCTATATCGGCTAAGGTAGCACTAGGAGAACCACTGCGATTGTGCCCCAGTTGAGCCGGGCCGAGCACCTCAGTGGAGAAAGCTAAAACTGACTGTCATGATGAGGCGAGAGACCGGTCACTGTTCGAGAGGTTTTTCGAGTCCTTAAAGGCTTATGCCGCTTCGAGCGAGGAACCGGCTTTGTCCGGCCAAGGCATGGATAGCGCCCCGAACTCGGTCTTCCGAATACTAGGGGCTTCGGCGAAATTTAAAATTATAGAGTTCTATGGCTAAGTGAGAGTGTTCAAGCATTATAGTCCGATTGCCTTGTTCGTTGTGCTGACCGCCTCCCTCGACGGACCCAATCATGGGAAAAAGAGCACTCAGGTTTATCCCGAACACCCCAGCACTAGTGGCATGGGGGCAGAAGCCGACGACTGGCCATCTCTCAATTTTTTGATAAACGGCCGCACAGAAAGTAATACTTTAAATTCAAGCATTGCTTAGCGCATATGAACAAGTTTTCAGCGCACAGGATAACACGAGCGAGTTCATTCAAAAATTACATCCTTGGTACATTCATCCGCCACAAGGCGGGCACCAGCAAGAACATCCTTGTAATAGTTCTCGGGCTTGCGATGCTCCTTCCCCGGCGGCGGCCCGTCCTTCACAAGCTTCTCACCATCCAGCTTACCCCAGTGCACCTTTGCACGGGCAAGGGCCCTACGGGCACCTTCGATGCAGACGGAGTGCTTGATGACCTCGAGCCTTGGACAAGCCTCCACCAGCCGCCGCACCAGTCCGAAGTAGCTCCCAGGCAGGGCCTCTCCAGGCCACAGCCGAACTATGAAGCCCTTCAGGGCCTGTTCGGCCACCTTGTGGAGCTCGACCAGCTGCTTCAGCTGGTCGCTCAAGGGCACAGGGTGTCCGGCCTCAGCGTACTGAGACCAGAACAGCTTCTCCATCGAGCTGCCTTCCTCAGCTCGGTAGAATGCGGCGGCATCGGATACGCTGCGGGGAAGATCTGCGAATGCCCCTGGAGAGCTCCGGATTCGGGTAAGTAACAAGTAGTTTACTTTCATATGTCTGCTTTGCATATAGAATGCCTTACCCACCGCTATCTTTTTCACCGCATCCAATTCCTGGAGGGCCTTCTGGGCTTCGGCCTTGGCAGATTTGGCAGTTTTAAGGGCCGCAGCAAGCTCGGACGCTCGCATCTTCGAGTCGAGCTCCAAACTCTCATGTTTTTGCATGAGAACCTGAAGCTCTTGCCGCACCTCGCCGACCTGCGCCTCAAATTTCTCCCGCTCGGCGCGCTCCGTGGCCGCTTTCTTCTCGGCCTCGGACAGCGCCTGCTTGAGGGTCGCCACCTCAGTTGTGGCCCCTACAATAAGCAGTATACTCCTGTCATTTTTTGCGCCTGCCTATACGCATTTTTTCTATAAGGTATCTCTTACCTTCTTTCTCCACGAGCTGTCGTTTGGCAAGGCCGAGCTCTTGCTCGGTCCGCTCGAGGCCCTGCTTCAGGGCACCCACCTCCGCAGTCAGTGCGACGGTGGCCAGGAGCGAAGCCTGCATACGTATATTGACTCCTTTTTAGTTAGACTCCTGCGATATTTAATAGATCCTCTATTCGGCTTTTCTTTCCGAACACCAAACAGAGCATCAGGGGCTACTGTCTATACGGTAATATTTTTACATATTTTTACTTACCTCAAAGCCTGTTAGAAGGCTAGCACAAGCTTCATTCAGTCCGCTTTTGGCGGACCGAACCTTCTGGACCACCGTACTCATGATGGCACGGTGCTCCTCGTCGATGGAGGCGCCCTTAAGCTCCTCCAGCAGATTGTCCGGCGCTTCCGGTTGGACGGGGGACGCCAGCTCAGTAGGCTTGCTCCTCTTGGCAGGAGTTCGCCTACTGCGGTCCGGAACCGTTGATGATTCTGGCGCAGTGTTCGGCTTAAAGCCGGACTTGGAGCCCAGGGGGGTCTTGTCCCCTTCACTCCTGGAGTCCGGGAGGTCGCCTCGAGGCTCCTCCTGGACCACCTCCTCTCGCCCCGGAGCCTGTCACGATGCCACTTCGGCGTCATCCGCAGCACAGGGGGAAGCAGCGGGCGGAACTAAATTCACGTCCGATGAATCCAAGGAGCCGCTCGACGACTTGTCGAGCCCGTCCTTGGGTGGACTGCATGATTATATCCGACGTTAGGGAAAGCTGTGCAACAAAAGGAATATCACGAGTTACTCTGGTATCCAAACACTTACGATCTCGCCGGACGCTTGGCCCTGTCCGGCCAGTCCTCTTCGTCCTCGTCGGCGTCGGGGACGTAGTCCGGCGGGGGGGGGGGGTTCCTCTTCTTGGACCCCTCGGCTTCCCCTACTGGGGCGGCCTTCCTCTTCTCTCCTCCCCCCGCTGGAGGGGGAGAGGTTTCTTCTTCCTCCTCCTCGTTTTCACGGGAGGAGTGCGTCTCGGACTCGTCGGACGACGAGTCCGACACCACCATATGCCGGGAACTCTTTCGAGTCCCCGTGGCCTTCTTCTTCTTGGCCTTCTTCTCCGGCACCACGTAAGGTGCCGGAACCAGCAGCTTCTCTAGGAGAGCAGGGGCTGGGTCTTCGGGCAAGGGAGCCGGATAGTTAATCTGTCCGGACTTCTCCCACCAATCCTGTCAAAGGTGAGGGAGTTTAGATCCCGCATAGAGTCAAACTATGAAAAAACTTAACATCCTGTAAAGGATGGAAATATCTTACCTCGCCAGCAGGACGCTGCGAGCTGAATCCGCGGTCTTCGGAGGCGGATGTGGGAGCCTCGGCGCCTTTGGTTAGCCCCCTCCAAACATCTTCGTACGCCATGTCGAAGAGCCTGCTTAGAGCGCGGTGCTGCGCCGGGTTGAACTCCCACAAATTGAAGTCCCGTTCTTGACACGGAAGGATCCGGCGGATGAGCATGACCTGGATTACGTTGACAAGCTTGAGCTGCTTGTTCACCAGGGACTGGATGCATTTTTGCACTCTAGTCAACTCTTCTTCGTCGCCCCATGACAAGCTCATCTCCTTCCAGGACATGAGCCGCGTAGGGGGTCCGGATCGAAATTCAGGGGCTGCGATCCACTTCGGATCGCGTGGCTCGGTGATGTAAAACCACCCTGACTGCCACCCCTTCAAGGTCTCCACAAAGGAGCCCTCGAGCCATAGGACGTTGGCAATTTTGCCTGCCATGGCACCTCCGCACTCCGCCTGGTTGCCGCGCACCACCTTTGGCTTGACGTTGAAGGTCTTGAGCCAGAGGCCGAAATGGGGGCGAATGTAGAGGAAAGCCTCGCACACGACGATAAACGCCGAGATATTGAGGATGAAGTTCGGGGCCAGATCATGGAAATCTAGGCCATAGTAGAACATGAGCCCGCGGACAAATGGGTGGAGAGGAAAACCCAGTCCGCGGAGGAAGTGGGGAATAAATACTACCCTCTCATGGGGCCTTGGGGTGGGGAGAAGCTGCCCCTCCTCAGGAAGCCAGTGCACGATGTCTTTGGACAAGTATCCGGCCTTCCTTAACCTTTTGACATGGCCCTCCGTGACGGAGGAGACCATCCACTTGCCTCCCGCTCCGGGCATTGTTGGAGAGGGTTGAGGTAGGAAGTGCGGGCTTGGGCATTGGAGCTCGGGTGCGCAGAAGATGGATAGGCAAAGGAGGAAGAAGGCGTAGGTAAAAAGGTGGATCCTTATCCCCTTATATGGGCGGATGCGACTATGCGTCCCCACCAGCCTAGTAAAACTCGCTTGCCTCCCAAGCGCCGTGATAAGTGGCGCGGTTGGGTTACCCACGTCCGTATTAACGAGAATCCCGTAAACAAAGGGGACACGATCTCTGCTTTGACAAGACGTGCCAAGGAAACCGCCTCGCAAAACACGCTGAGGTGGAGAAGTGAAAACGATTCGAATAAAGGCTTGGTCGTAGTATGATGTCACGCTGTGGAATACGTCAGCAGATTAGATTGGTGTTAATATTATTCTCTCTATGGCAATACGTGGAAGCTTATTTTGCAGAGCCGGACACTACTCTTGGTGTTTACAAAACTTTTATGAAGAATTTGGAGGAGGAACCCGCCTTGCAATGCCGAAGACAATCTGCGTGCCGGACTCGTCGTCATTGAAGCCTGGTTCAGGGGCTACTTAGGGAGTCCTGGATTAGGGGGTGTTCGGATAGCCAGACTATACCTTCAGCCGAACTCCAGGACTATGAAGATACAAGATTGAAGACTCCATCCCGTGTCCGGATGGGACTTTCCTTGGCGTGGAAGGCAAGCTTGGCGATGCGGATATTCAAGATCTCCTACCATTGTAACCGACTTTGTGTAACCCTAACCCTCTCCGGTGTCTATATAAACCAGAGGGTTTTAGTCCTTAGGACAACTTCATCATACAACAATCATACCATAGGCTAGCTTCTAGGGTTTAGCCTCCTTGATCTCGTGGTAGATCTACTCTTGTACTACCCATATCATCAATATTAATCAAGAAGGACGTAGGGTTTTACCTCCATCAAGAGGGCCCGAACCTGGGTAAAACATTGTGTCCCTTGTCTCCTGTTACCATCCGGCCTAGACGCACAGTTCGGGACCCCCTACCCGAGATCCGCCAGTTTTGACACCGACACCAGTCTTTGGACGGCTTCTTCGGGGTACCGGACAGGTATCCGGTATCGGCGATGCACCATATTTCGGCTCCGCCCACTTGATAGAGTGATTCCCTCTGTGTGCGAGGGACAAGGCAGAATAGCCTTTTCCAGAGCTTGAAGTGAGCCTCAAGCCCAGGAACAACTCGCAGAGAGCAACATAGCCGACGATATGTAGAATGGAGGCAGGGGTGAGATTGTGTAATTGGAGGCCGTAGAACTCCAGGAGCCCGTGGAGGAACGAATGAATTGGAAATCCGAGTCCCCTTAGTAAATGAGGAACAAGGCAGACCCGTTCTCCCATGGAGGGACAAGGAAGGCTCTCCGCTTGCGCCCCGCCATTATAGGTGGCGAGCCCGGCTCGAACGGGCACCATATACGCCAGAGG
The DNA here is from genome assembly GCF_003073215.2 of Triticum urartu. NCBI lineage: Eukaryota > Viridiplantae > Streptophyta > Magnoliopsida > Poales > Poaceae > Triticum > Triticum urartu. The sequence continues at coordinate 308,587,501 of NC_053022.1, forward strand.
GAGAAATCCCTTAGTCTGCAGCTCGACTAATCGGCTGTGCGGGACTGAACACCTCTCCCAATCACCAAGCTTAGGGCTACGGGGGCGGGAGGAGGAGCTGCGGAGGTCGGCCATGCTGGAATGGATCTTTCCGAAGCACGCTCTGATGAATTCTCGCTGGGGGAGGATGATATGGATCGGATCTAAGAATCCCCATCCCTTTAATAGATAATTTATTTATCTGGCTAGGGGGTGAATGTAAAAACACCCTGGCGCTTCGTATTCATTCGACGTGTGGGAGATAGCCCTTATTGGGCACGAAAGCCAAGAGGTTCAACATTTGTGGAGCCGGACACTGCTTACTAACACTTGAAAGTTGGAGAAGAACCCGCCTTGCAATGCCGAAGACAACACTGTGCGCCGGACTCATCGTCATTGAAGCCTGGTTCGGGGGCTACTAAGGGAGTCCTGGATTAGGGGGTGTCCGGACAGCCGGACTATATCCTTTGGCCAGACTGATGGGCTATGAAGATACAAGATTGAAGACTTCGTCTCGTGTCCGGATGGGACTCTACTTGGCGTGGAAGGCAAGCTAGGCAATACGGATATGTATATCTCCCCTGTAACCGACCTTGTGTAACCCTAGCCCCCTTCGGTGTCTATATAAACCAGAGGGTTTTAGTCCGTAGGACAACATACAATCATACCATAGGCTAGCTTCTAGGGTTTAGCCTCTCTGATCTCGTGGTAGATCTAGTCTTGTATTACCCATATCATCAATATTAATCAAGCAGGACGTAGGGTTTTACCTCCATCAAGAGGGCCTGAACCTGGGTAAAACTTCATGCCCCCTGCCTCTTGTTACCATCTGCCTAGACGCACAGTTCGGGACCCCCTACCCGAGATCCGTCGGTTTTGACACCGACAGATGTGCTTCAAAGTCAACTTGATAAGTTCAAAATGAAGGATGGTGAAGGTGTCGCTGAGATGTACTCTAGGCTTGCTCTTATCACAAATGAGATTGCCGGCTTAGGAAGTGAAGAGATGACCGAGAAATTCATCATCAAGAAGATTCTAAGATCCTTGGATGGAAAATACGATACCGTATGCACATTGATCCAGATGATGCCAAATTACAAAGATCTCAAGCCAACGGAAGTCACTGGAAGAATTGTTGCTCATGAGATGTCACTCAAGGATAAGGAGGAGCTCCATAACAAGTCAAGTGGTGCTTACAAAGCCTCATGTGAAGCCCCCACATCATCAAATGAGAAACAAACCTTCAATGAAGAATTGAGCCTAATGGTGAAGAACTTCAACAAGTTCTACAAGAATAGAAGCAAAGAGAGAAGTTCCAAGTCAAGGTCCTACAATGACAAAAGATCTTCTAGTCGAGAGAGAAACTGCTACAATTGTGGAAGACCCGGACACTACTCCAATGAGTGTACGGCTCCCCACAAGAGAAGAGAAGATTCTCCCAAAATAAGAAGTAGAAGAGAAGAATCACAATCAAGAGAGAGAAGGAGTAGGGATGATCGATATGAACGAAGACCCTCACGGAGAAGCAAGGATTCGGAAAGGAAGGACAAGTCATCAAGGAGCTACACAAAACGAAGACATCAAGCTCATGTTGGTGAATGGGTATCCGGCTCCGACTCCGACAATGACTCCGAGAGAAGCTATCACTCCGACTCCGAATATACTCAAGATGAAGGTGTTGCCGGTCTAGCACTTGTGTCAACCAACTCCTACGACATATTTAATTCACCAAATGAAGGAATTGGAAGATGCTTCATGGCCAAAGGTCCAAAGGTATAACACCCCGAGTATGTTGATTTCAATAGTGATGAAGATGACTTGTTAGGTGATGATGATTTACTTGTTGACAACTATAGTGATGAATACTATGATGAAACAAATGACAATGATAAGGAGAAGATTGAGTCTCTAACTAAAGAACTAAACACTCTTAAGTTAGCTCATGAAACTATCTTAGGAGATCATCGAGAACTTTTAAGGACTCATGAGAAATTACGTTTTGAAAAGCTCAACCTTGAGCAAGAGCATGAGTTCTTAAAGGCAATCAATGATGATCTTCGCAAGAAAAGTTCTTCTTACATTGCCAAGCGTTTACTCTTATCCACTTACATGCCTCAAGTCAAGTCTAGTAGCAAGAACAAGAAAGATTCTTCTTCTAGTAGTAACAATAATCATGCGAAATCCAATATTGTTGCTTCTAGTAGTTCTCTTGATTCCACTAATGATTCTCTTAGCCAAGTTACACTTGAGCAAGAAAATAGCTTATTGAAGGGAATTATAGAGAAAGGTGTTTACAAGAGCCTTGCCGGGAGTAAGCAATTCGAGGAAATTGTACGCAATCAAGGAAGGCACCAGAAGAATCAAGGTATTGGTTTTGAACGAAAGTTCAATGCCAATGGAGTTGAGTGGGAAGAAGATCAATACCCCAAGACGAAGTTTGTTCCTCAACAAGAGAAGTATGATCCTACTTCTTTCAAAGGGACACAAGCTCAAGATGATCTTCCACCACAAGACCACAAGCAAAAAGGCAAGGACAAGCTTCAAGAGGAAATTGATGCATTTGAAGAAGCTCCTAAGGCCTTGGTCAAGTGGGTTCCCAAGACTACATTAAGTTCCACTTCATCAAGTACAACTACAACTCCAAGGATTCCCATCAAGATGGTGTGGATCCCGAAGAAGAAGAACTACAGAGTTCTTGAGGGTGACTCCGCCAACATACTTCACTCTTATCATTTTGGTAAGAACGAGTGCAATCACTTTCACATCTTGCACTAGTTCAAGGAGTCACAAACCCTCTTGTTGGTAAGACAAGGGACAAGGTAACCTAAAGCTTTCATAGACATCATCTTGTGTGTGCATCACTCTATGTCTATGGATATCCTTGTTTGTTCCTTGTGGGACTAACCCGTGTAGGTATTGAAAGTGCAACTCACTCCAAGGGATAGCTCGAAATGATCTACATCAACATTGAGCATCCACATCTTCAACATCTACATGAAGTCATCATCGACAAAACCCAAGGTTAGTTCATCCCTCTTAGGGGGGATCTCACATCTAGGGGGAGCTTTACTCTAACAATTGAGTTAAAGCAACTCTAATGGTGTGAACACAACAACACTTTATGTAAAAGTGGTAACCCCACTTGTGCTTAAACGATGAGTATGACCTATGATCAAATGTTCTCATTTGACTCCTAAGTCAATATACTCATATATAGATGACCTAGTCATCGCCAATTGCTTGATAGATGCTAGAATTGTTTGTGCATGCTTTGCCACATATTTCATTTGTCATTTTATTGTGTGAGCATGTTGGTTGCATAATTTACTCATTCGAGGACATCCACTTGTTGTTTTGATTGTTTGGTTTCCTTTTCTTTTGGCCAAGTGGATGGACAAGAATGCCTAAGAACCTTCTCTAGCTATCTTTGCTTTTATCGTCTCAAACTCTATTCATGCTGCATCACAAAATTTGATCAAGTCAGATTCGAACCACTCTGTGTGAGGAGCACTCGGAGTCCCCGATTTGTCATAGACTTAAACTTCCAAAACTTCTTTGTGCATTTCGGTCTGACCGATTCACCCATTTCGGTCATACCAAGATCACTAAGTCGATCTAGGTTTTCAATCTCGGTGCAACTGATTTGAACTTTTCGGTCACACCGAGTTTCAGTAACTGCATGCAGTTATGAATCGCAGTGCCACCGAGTTGTTCCACTTGGTCACACCGACAGGGTCGGGCTATATATATCCACGGTTTAAATTTTGGAAAACTTTCCGAACCTCCTCGACCTGCGCTTATCCTGCTCTGCCTCCAGGGTCTCCAGATCGTCCTCCTCGTCGCCAGCCGCCTTCTGTCGCTGGTCTCCACCGCCGTCAATGGGAATCATCCCTGCCGTTGCCGCCGTAGCGAGTTCATCGCCAAACTAGGGTATGAACTCGATCACTGTGATATCCCTATCTGATTCCTAGCACATTGTGTTCGCCATGTATCTTGCCACGATTGAGATCATTCTATCCATCGAAAACACTCCATAGTTTAGTCGTGAATCGAGAATTTAGGGTTAGGTTTCCGCCGAAACCATCTCGGAACCACCGAGTTGTGGAACTCGGTACCACCGATTCGGCTCAGGCCATTGCACATGTGATTCTTGGTCTGACCGAGAATTGCAAATCGGTGTGACCGAGTTCAGGACTTTGTGAAACCCTAGCAGTCTCGGTGCCACCGAACTGTGACTCGGTCTGACTGAGTTCACTAGTTTAGGTTCCAACAGCTGCTTCGGTATCACCGAGTTTACAAATCGGTTGATCCGAAATGCTTTCTGTGGAAAACTAAAACTAAGTTTTGACTCATTCTTTTGCAAAAACCTCCGCATTCTGTGATGCTCATCCACTCTATCTCATCTATATCTATTCACAGGGTCTGATGTCGGTGTTTGCAATATGTCTAATCAAAGTGACAGCCAGAACAGGTCAGAGGAGCAGGTTCACTTGAGTGAGGGAACTAGTCCCTCTAGCAGCTCAGATGATGGCAGCAGGAGCACACCAAGCAATCTGCCAAAGGCTGCCACCAGGGCCAGCAAGAAAAGAACCTCAGAGTCAGAGGATGAGGACTATGTGGCTGAGGAAGAAGAAACCACCTCAAAGAGGAAAGTCCTGAAGAAGAAATATGGCACAGCTGCTGCCACCAAGCCTGGTATGAAGACCAAAGTGTCTGCAAAGAGAATTCCCATGTCTAAAGCCAGAGCCTCTACTCAAGTACCTTTGGAATCTGAACCCAAAGAAGCTGTTGCTGAAGGGAAGAAGAGGAAAGAGAGGGTCAAGAAGACCACTACTAGAGTGCTTGGGAGATCCTCAATCATGAGAGATTCTGAAGAGGAAGAGGAAGAAGATGTTGCACCAGCACCCAAAGCTCAGAAGCTTATGGGTGATGCCATCAGTGCAGGGGCTTTTCCATCTAAGCCTAAGACTGCTCCTAAGCCTGCTACTCCAGCTCCAAAGCCAAAATCAAAGAGGAGCACCAGGAACATCCCTGCTGAGGAGAAGAACAAGGCCCCAGTGCCTGAAGCTGAAATGGAAGGAGAAGATGATGAGTCACATGTCTTGAGGAAGTTAAATCCAAAAATTCCAGATCACAATGATGCTCATCCAGTTGCAGAGAACATGAAAGTCAGGAAGGACTCAGGTCTAAGGCTATGGAGAGAGTCTGATCCATATGCCACCAGGAGAAGGACTGTTGTGGACTACAAGTTACATACAAAGGAACAGCAGGACTTCTATGAGACCATCTTGCTTGACAAGAAGCCAATAGTGTGTGACATGAGATGGGTCGACTGGGACTACATCAAGGAGAATGATGAACATTATCCAGGTGTGTATGACAGTTTCAAGGCTTATGGAGTTGATGAGTTTGTGGCTCAGAAGCTCACAAAATGGAATGATGAGCTCATCATGTAGTTCTACTCCACAGCTCACTTCTACCCAGATGGAAGGATTGTCTGGATGTCTGAAGGTACGAGGTACCAGCCAAGAGTTGCAGCATGGGCTAAATTGATCAATGCCCCAGAAGAGAGTGAAGATGACTTGGATGTCTATGTCAAGAAGAAGAAGGATCACAACTCCATGGCACACATGTACAAGGAGATCCCAGATGCTGCTCTTGAGACACGTAAGTTTGGATCTGTACCTTACCTTCTGTCAGGATTGCCAACTATCAACTGGATCCTCAGGCACACTCTCTTGCCAAAGTCAGGTGATCACAAGATGATCAGAGGCCATGCAATTAACTTGCTTCACATCTTTGATGTTCCACAGAAGTTCAAAGTCATGAGCCTCATAGTCGAAATGACAGCTGCAGATCAGAAGAGGAGTTGTGGGTATGCCCCACAGATCCAGGAGCTGATTAACTCCAAGATGGGCACTGGCACATATCTGCTGGACAAGGAGCACCTGCCCATCTACCCAGAATTTGAGGACAACACTGTGGTGATGGATGAAAATCAACCATCTTCTGTGCACGCACAAGCCAAGAAGGAGAAGGCAAAGGCTGAAAAGGATGCAAGGATGCCAACTACTGAAGAAGCATCTCAGTATCTTCTGAAGAGCAAGCAAGATCAGCTTGGCTACTTGATTGCCTCCACTCTGAGGATTGAGAAGGGACTGGCCACCCTGACTCAAAACCAGGAGAGCCTGGAAAGGATCATGGAGAAAAAGTTATATGACTTGGATGTGAAGGTAACTAAGATCCAGTCTGTTGTGGAGCAACTTCAGGATGATATGCAGGAGAGGAAGGGCAAGACAACCACTGATGCATTTGCCAGAGTGCCTAGAGCTCAGAGGTCTGCTGCAGTGCCAGTTCCAGACACTAGAGCCACTTCATCTGCACCAGCTACAGCTTCAGTGCCACCAGCTCCAGCACCTACTCCATCAGGTCCATCCACATCGACTGAAGCCTTCATTCTTGGAGTTATCCGGACACCACCACCTGAAGACCAAGCCTGAGAGACGATTTAGTGCTATGCATTTTCTAGGAACTTTTTGGTAACTTGTTGCCAAAGGGGGAGAAAAATGTATAGATCATAGGCTTCGAGAGAGAGCGTTGCTTTTTATTCTCTCTTGCTTTGGTGGTTGAACTTTATTTGCTTGTTTGAGATACTTTCTGTCTGCGTGTTACTTGGATGATCATGTGTGTTTGATCATATGCTACCTTAATGCTTGATTGGATGACATTATCATTTTATCCCTATATGATCATTCACTTTGCTTGGTGATGAGTGCATGTATTTAATTATTATCACTTTGAGCGCTCCACCAAGATGTATGTGACATGGAAGAGTAACCCATGAGCCTAATTCTCTGTGCATTTGCAGTCCAAAGCAAATCATAAACTATGCACAAATTTAGGTGGAGCTCTTGCTTTTCACATACTTCTCAAAGCGACAATGTTTTTCACTCTTATTATCATTTGTCAAAGCTTTGATCTATATGTTGTCATCAATTACCAAAAAGGGGGAGATTGAAAGTGCAACTATCCCTAGGTGGTTTTGGTAATTCCTAACAACATATAGCTCATTGAGCTAATGATATTCCAAGATTAATATTTCAGGAAAAGCTAAATGAATAGCATGGCATGGATGAGGAAAGTGGACCCCTCAAAATACTAAGGACAAAAAGTTTGGCTCAAGCTCAAAGCTCAAGACTCTGGATTTTATATTTTAGTGATCCAAGATCACATTGAGTCTATAGGAAAAGCCAATACTATCAAGGAGGGATGAGGTGTTGCTTGATGAGGTTCTTGCTTCATAGTGCTTAGTGATATGCTCCAAAACCCTCAACTACCTTCCCACATCCACATATGACCTAAACCAAAAGTCAAACTCGGCCCCGCCGATTCTTTCTATCCGGCGCCACCGAGTTCAGATGTCATAGCCACTGCTACAAACCCTAGGCAAATCGGTCTCACCGATAAGGATCTCGGTCACACCGAGATGGGGTTGTAATCTCTCTGTTTCCCTTCGTAACGTTTCGGTCCTACCGAGATGAGCGATCGGTCCCACTGAGATTGCAATGTAAACTCTCTATTTCCCTTTTGTAACATTTCGGTCCCACCGAAATGAGTGATCGGTCCCACCGAGTTTACCTAACCAACTCTCTGGTTAGCTTATTACCAAAATCAGTCCCACCGAGTTTGTGTGATCGGTTGTGACGCCCCGAGAACGATGTGCCAGGTGTCCTCCAGTTATTCGCTGTTGTGGCCTTGTCATTTTCTTGCGTGTTGCATCTTGCCATGTCATCATGTGCATTGCATCATCATGTTTTTCAAAACTTGCATTAGTCCGGGTCTCCCAGTTCCGTCCGTTGTCCGTTCTAAGCCGAGACACACTTGCACGCGCCCGCGGCATGTCCGAAATAGTATTTTATAAGTGGCCGGAAAATGTTCTCGGAATGGGATGAAAGTTGTCGTGTGGTCTTATTATCGTGTAGATAGACCGCCTGTCCAGTTTCATCGCATTCGGAGATCGTCTGTTGCCCCAACGGATAACTATAGCGGCAGTATAGCCGGTCTAACGTCGGACGTTTTCGGTCTCCGAAAACTGTTGCCGGACTTTCCCTCTCTTTTCCTCCCTAGACCGTCTTCACATTTCACTACACACCCTCATGCCCTACCTAACCCCTCTCGTCAGCCCGCGGCCCTCCTTGCACGCGCGTCCGAAAAGCTGTCCCGGACCCGACTCGGACTGTCGCCACCGTTGTGTCCGGAACATCCCCAAACATCTACAAAACGTCACCGTTTTCTTATTTGGACTCCCTAGCTATTTTATTCGTGACCGTCCGATTTCTATCGGAGGCTTCAGATAGTCCCTAACCAAAAATCCAATACTATAAATAACCAGTCAAACCCTAGCCTATCCTGTCCAATCCACCAATCCTCCTCCTCGCCGCCGCCACTCTCTTCATCGGGATCCTCCCAGAGCCATCCACCCATTCCCAGTCAATCCCGACCAACTCCCTCGTTTTCAGCACCGGTCCAACATTCTCCTACCTTCGATCCACCCAATCCCGCAACCTCCTCCTCCCGAGAGCCCCGGCCAGAGTACCACCGAGCAGAGCATCGGCCGACCCCAGCGCCTCGTCTCTTCGAACGAACCAGGGACGAACGCCTCGCCGTGCGCCCCTGCTCTTTCTTCTCTTTCCCTCTCTTCCTCCCTGACCCTTTTCTCGTGCTCGTGTCCTGCAGGAGCTCATCACGCACCGACAGTTCCGAGCTCCAATCCGCGACTCCCCTTGCCGGAGTTGAACCCAGGCACCTCCCCGCTACTCCCCGTGCCCTCGTTCCCAAGCTCCATCGAGAGGAGAGGAGCCCCGCAAGCCACTGCTCCGTCGCTGCCCTCGTGCCCGTGCCCGAGCTCCTCCCGATCCAGATCGACCCCGCCGCCTCACGTCACTTCTCCGGCCACCAGGCCTCGCCAGAGCTCCAACCTCGTCGGAGATGAGTAGCCGCCGCCCTATTTCCTCTCCTCCTCCCTCTGATTGTCTCTCCTGACCACTCACTCCCCTCTCCTGTTTCTCTCTGTCAGGGACCGAAGCATGGCCGCCGCCCGTCCAAGGACGCCGCCGCCCCATGGATCCTTCTCCGCCTGGAGCTTCTTCACCTGCATCCGCCCCCCCTCTGTCCAGATCCGCCGTCTCCGCCTCCCTTCCTTTGTCTCCGGCGAGCAGTCGTGCCGCCGCGGCTCTGCTTCCTGTCGAGTAGTAGCGAGCGCGTCAATCGACGAGTCCTGCCCGTGTTGACCGAGCCTCGACCCCCTCCCTTTGCTTCGCTCGCGCGGCCCAGCGCCTCCTCTTCGCCCGTTGACCCCAGCTCAAGCCGGCCCACTCCTCCACCGACTGTGCTTGGCCCGATGTGAGCAGCTCCTGTCCTTTCCTCTGATGGGCCAACCAGATCCGGCCCGTATCATTTTTTTACATAGAGCGTTTTCCTATTTTTTTCAGGGAGTTGCACTTTTGCAGATCAGCCCCTAAACTTCATGCATTTAATATCTCACAAACGAAGCATCACATGTAAAAACTTTGTATATGAAACTTGCTTAGTTTTTCATCTAGTTTCATAATATGTCTTTTTCATCCATGTTTAAAATGTTTAATATGCTGTTTGTTTAAATTTTCTTAAATAACGTGCTAAAATGGTTTAATTCATAACTAAATAACCGTAACTCGGAATTTAATAAACTTTATATGTAAATGGTGTAGAAAAATGCCTAGTTTAACATGGTGGCATCACTTTGCATGTTTAACACCCCTAAAATTTTGTTCAGGGCAGAACAGTACCATAACCAAAATATGCATATGGGGATTTACCGGAATTGTTGTTCGTTGCTTCCGGCCTCATTTAAACTTGACTAGATAGATAGTTTTACTTTGCTTCACCTCTTGCCATGCTAAAAACATTTAATATTGTTGGGTACATAAACGAGATCGAACTAAATAATTGTTGTGGTGTTTCGTCAATATGCAACTCATTGCATATTGAGCTCCACTTAATTTGTAGTATTGTTTGTGCACTTTGCCATGCCATGCTTCATTAAACCGGACATGCATCATACTTGATTGTGCATCATGCCATGTTTATGTGGTGGTTGTTTACTATGTTGTTTGCTTCTTTCCGGTGTTTCTTCTTCGCGTTAGTTCCGTTAACGTCACGTTTGTGAGGAACCGTTCAACTATGTCCGTTGTCTTCTTCATGGACTCGTTCTTCTTCCTTGCGGGATTTCAGGCAAGATGACCATACCCTCGAAATCACTTCTATCTTTGCTTGCTAGTTGCTCGCTCTTTTGCTATGCCTATGCTGCGATACCTACCACTTGCTTATCATGCCTCCCATATTGTTGAACCAAGCCTCTAACCCACCTTGTCCTAGCAAACTGTTGTTTGGCTATGTTACCGCTTTGCTCAGCCCCTCTTATAGCGTTGTTAGTTGCAGGTGAAGATTGAAGTTTGTTCCTTGTTGGAACACGGAGATGTTGTTCCTTGTTGGAACATGTTTACTTGTTGGGATATCACGATATATCTTATTTAATTAATGCATCTATATACTTGGTAAAGGGTGGAAGGCTCGGCCTTATGCCTGGTGTTTTGTTCCACTCTTGCCGCCCTAGTTTCCGTCATATCGGTGTTATGTTCCCGGATTTTGCGTTCCTTACGCGGTTGGGTATAATGGGAACCCCTTGACAGTTCACCTTGAATAAAACTCCTCCAGCAAGGCCCAACATTGGTTTTACCATTTGCCACCTAGACTCTTTTTCCCTTGGGTTCCGCGGACTCAAGGGTCATCTTTATTTAAACCCCCGGGCCAGTGCTCCTCTAAGTGTTGGTCCAACTTGTCAGCCACCGGTGGCCACCAGGGGCAACTCTGGGCTGGCCTACCGGAAGTTTGGACGATCCGGTGTGCCCTGAGAACGAGATATGTGCAGCTCCTATCAGGATTTGTCGGCACATTCGGGTGGCTTTGCTTGTCTTGTTTTACCATTGTCGAAATGTCTTGTAACCGGGATTCCGAGTCTGATCGGGTCTTCCCGCTAGAAGGAACATCCTTCGTTGACCGTGAGAGCCTGTGATGGGATAAGTTGGGACGCCCCTGCAGGGTTATGAACTTTCGAAAGCCGTGCCCGCGGTTATGGGCAGATGGGAATTTGTTAACGTCCGGTTGTAGAAAACCTGAAGTTGACCTTAATTAAAATGCATCAACCGCGTGTGTAACCGTGATGGTCTCTTTCCGATGGAGTCCGGGAAGTGAGCACGGTGTTGGAGTTATGCTTGACGTAGGTTGTTCTAGGATCACTTCTTGATCATAGTTGTTCGATCGTGCTTTGCCTTCTCTTCTCGCTCTCTTTTGCGCATGTTAGCCACCATATATGCTAGTCGCTTGCTGCAGCTCCACCTCATACCTTTTTCCTTACCCATAAGCTTAAATAGTCTTGATCGCGAGGGTGCGAGATTGCTGAGTCCCCGTGACTCACAGATACTTCCAAACCAGTTTGCAGGTGCCGATGAGTCCTTGCAGATGACGCAACCAAGCTCGGGAGGAGCTCGATGAAGATCTTGTCCTTTGTGTTGTTTTGTTCTAGTTGATCAGTAGTGGAGCCCAGTTGGGGTCGATCGGGGACCTTGTCGCATTTGGGGTTCTTCTTTTATTTTGGTTCCATAGTCGGACCTTGTGTGTATCTGGTTGATGTAATGCTTTATTCATGTATTTGTGTGAAGTGGCGATTGTAAGCCAACTATGTATCTTTTCCCTTATTGTATTACATGGGTTGTTTGCGAAGATTACCTCACTTGCGACATTGCTTTCAATGAGGTTATGCCTCTAAGTCGTGCTTCGACACGTGGGAGATATAGCTGCATCGAGGGTGTTACATCGGTCACACCGAGATTACGTTATGCCCTAACCCTAACCATATCGGTCCTACTGAGTTGCATCTCAGTCCCACCGAAAATCCTAACGGTCACTAGGTTTTCTAAATTGGTCCGACCGAGTTTCTCAATTCGGTCTCACCGAGATTGGTAAATTGTGTGTAACGGTTAGTTTTTGTGTGGAGGCTGTATATACCCCTCCACCCACTCTTCATTCGTGGAGAGAGCCATCAGAACATACCTACACTTCTAATACACGTTTTCTGAGAGAGAACCACCTACTCATGTGTTGAGACCAAGATATTCCATTCACACCATATGAATCTTGATCTGTAGCCTTCCCCAAGTTGCTTTCCACTCAAATCTTCTTTCCACCAAATCCATATCCTGTGAGGGAGAGTTGAGTGTTGGGGAGACTATCATTTGAAGCACAAGAGCAAGGAGTTCATCATCAACACACCATTTGTTACTTCTTGGAGAGTGGTGTCTCCTAGATTGGCTAGGTGTCACTTGGGAGCCTCCGACAAAGATTCTGGAGTCGAACCAAGGAGTTTGTAAGGGCAAGGAGATCGCCTACTTCATGAAGATCTACCGCTAGTGAGGCAAGTCCTTCGTGGGCGATGGCCATGATGGGATAGACAAGGTGGCTTCTTCGTGGACCCTTCGTGGGTGGAGCCCTCCGTGGACTTGCGCAACCGTTACCCTCCGTGGGTTGAAGTCTCCATCAGCGTGGATGTACGATAGCACCACCTATCGGAACCACGACAAAAACATCCATGTCTCCAATTGCGTTTGAATTCTCCAAACCCTTCCCTTTACATTCTTGCAAGTTGCATGCTTTACTTTCCGCTGCTCATAGACTCTTTGCATGCTTGCTTGAATTGTGTTAAGATTGCTTGACTTGTGCTAAGATAGCTAAAATCTGTCAAAGACTAAAATTGGGAAAAGGATAGATTTTTAATTGGTCAAGTAGTCTAATCACCCCCCTCTAGACATGCTTTCGATCCTACAAACACCCGAGAGTCTGACCAATGGGGTCCGCGGGGAGGAGGGGTCCAGGTGCGCTCATCTTCTTCCTCCTCTCCCTGCCCCCGATCGGGAACAGAGGAGCGATGATAGGAGCGAAGCAGAGGCGGGCTCCAGCGAAGGGGCCGGCCGGTTCCGGCGAGCTCTGGCCCGGCCGAGCACACCAAAGGGACCACGGGGTCGGCCCGCACCCGTTCAAAGGATCAGTCGGCGTCCGGGTGGTGTGGGGAGGAAGGGAGGCCGCGGCGATGGAGGCGGACAGAGGGCGGCGGTGGTGTTGGTTGTCCATGACGTGGGCGGCTCTGGCGAGGGCTGAGGGGTTGGGGCGAACCACCGGAGTGAGGTGGAGACGTAGGTGGCGACGGGAGGGAGAGAGGAGCGCCGGAGGGCTCGGTTGGGGTGGTGGCCGAAAACAACGGCGACGGCCAAGCTCCGGGAGGCGCAGCCAGAGGAACTCCGGCGACGAACTGGTGGGGTGGAAATTCTCTCTGGGAGGAGGGGGAACACTCTGGAGGGGTCAAGAGGTGGAGAGGAGGACTAGGCTCGCTGGAAACGAGAAGATCGGCGATGGCCGAGGCGAACTCCGGCCACAAGAGGAGGGGGCCGAGGACTCCGGTTGACTAGAGGAGAGGGAGGAGTGAATGGGCTGCGGGAGGGGTCGAGGGTCCTATATATAGACCCGGGGAAGGCTCTGGAGCTCACAAGCGAGCTTGAGCAGTGCTCTAATGGAGGTCAGTGGCTGGGCATCGCACGGGCATGGAGCTAGCGGCTCATTTATGGCGAACCAAGATGAAGCAACGACGCAGGGCGATGCATTCGAGCACGGGCGAGCTCCAGGACAGGGTTGGACATCGAGACGAGGAGGGAGCAGACGAGCACAGTGGCTGGACCGAGCCAGAGCTTGCACTGTGCGTGACGCCAGCGTGAGCACCACGGGCACTGGTGCAAACAGCGCATTCTGGCCAGGCCGACCATGTCCAGTAGATAGACAGTTGTGCCCTTTGTCAAAATGAGGAAATAAATCGGTCCAGGGGCAAAGAAGAGATTTGCACATAGATCGAAAGTAAATCAATAGGAAGGTGCTTGTAACTTGTTGTGGTTAAACCAGCTTGGTAACATGGTAAATAGTTTGCCTGGCAATGATCACACACTAAGGTGACTTTGATCACCAAAAATCATACTAGGAAGACGAGTTTAGATGAGGGTTGTTGTAGAAAGTGCAAACCTGGCCAAACTTAGGGATTTGGATGATACACTCACATACTTGATTTTCATGAGCTTAAATTTGGCATAGAGGGGTTATATGATTATATGAATCTGCTGTAAAAGTTTCATGCCATTTGGAAATACCAAAGTGGCACTTGCTTCACAAAGCTTCATTCTGGACAGAAAATTGGAAAAATTGCACATGGCAATTGGATTAACTAATTGCGCTAAAACTTGGTGGAAAGAGTTGGTATAGGTAGAAGCATGTCCTGGTAAAGTTTCAGCTCAATTGAAGCAATATAAAATATAGTTGCTTCACAAACTGAAAATCTGACAAGAAACTAAGATTTGGGGTTGGGCTCACATAGATGAGTTACATGAGCTCATATTTGGGGGAGGGTCATGATTTGGTCATATGAAGGACCTTGCAAAATTTCCACTAATTTGCATATGCCTAGCCTGTACTTCCTTCACAATCACTTCCCTCAGACAGGAACTTTGAAAAATTGCTCAGGAATTTTTACTAGGAAAATTCAGTTTAATTTTGGCATGAAGCAATTATTTGGACAGTAAAATATGTCCAAGAAGTTTGGGTTGAATTGGGCAAAGATAAATGGCATTTCCTTCACAAACTGCCATTCAGGACAGAACAGAAAAGGAATTAATTGAGCATGATAGGAAACATGGCCAATCAAATATTTTTCCATATTTGAGGAAGATATGACCCAAACAATTTATGAGAATTATTTGGGAATTTTGGGATTGATGGAAATATAGGTTGCTTCACAACCTAGGGTTTTAAGGATTATTCCTTTATCAGAAAAGGAATGTTCCCAATAAAAAGAATATTGGGTTAGGTCAAGGATGGGAATGACATGATCTTGGGATGATGATGAGGGTGACAAGCCACTATAAAACCTAGGAAGACATGATCTTCCCAAGTTTCAGAACCACATAGCCACGGAAGAACAAATCAAATCAAAAATCAAAGAAAATCAAAGGAAAAAGAAAAGGGTAGAAATCCAGGCTGTTACAGGCGAGTTGCTAAACGACACGCTGGCTTGGAGCTTCTGCTTCTGCGAGTTGGGTTGCGGCGCTCTGGACCATCGGCTAAGGTGCAGCAGAGAATTGCTTGGCTCATATCTGGCAGGCCCGATGGGCCACCCATCTGGCTTTTATGCGGGAGAACTCGTCTTCCTGCTCGCCGGATGTCATGGAGATTGTGGAGAAAATGGTGTGCAAGGAGGAGATGGGAGCGGAGTGTGGTGTGATTTTTTCCCGGCGTCTGGGATCATTTCAATAGTAGGGGGACGACGTGAGCCAACTGACATTGTGTTTAATGACGGGCGTCGTGAACAGACGTGTGGCCGGAGTAGGTGCGTTCGAACCGCCCTACGAACCAATACAGATCACGTTAGATGGCACAACACGTCCAGACAGCGTGGTCCGGACGCACACGAGTGGTTTGATGGCCGTTGGAGATGCTCATGTATAGCTTGTTGGTGTCTGGCTGGCATGAGTTTGAACCAAAAATTAAGATCTGAGCAAGGGGCAACGGAGCACCTTATTTTGGAGTTCAAAAATGAATTTATGCTGCTTGAAAAATTCCAAAATTTTGTGTACATGCACATATAGCGGTGCAGTATAATGTGCCACAATTTCATGAATATACGTGCTTGCATGCGAGAGATACAAAAAAAGACAAAATACATGCAAGTTTGGGGTCATTTTTTCGTTTTGGGGCTGAAATTTTGTCTTTTTGCGCAGCATACAAAATAACGTATTTTCGAATGAATTTTCACACGTACTTAGACCACATGCAAGTGTATTCATGACAAAAGTTTTGAAAAAAATTCAAATATTTTAAGCACTTGTTTTGGGGGTTCAAAATAAAGTGCTCCGTTGCCCCATGTTCTGAAAATCCGTTTTGGAGTTTGAACCCTTTATTTGAGGTGATCTAGTAGCTAGTTGTGTAGTGTTTTCTGTTTGAGGACTAGCCTTAGTTCTTCTAAACCTTGTGTATTTTCTTACTTGAAATCGAGGAGGTTGCCCTTCGTTTAATTAAAAGAAATTCTCATCTAGAGAAGAATTAGTACTCCCTCCTTTCATCTATATAGGGCTTACTGTATTTTTCAAGACCGCCTTTGACTATTGACAAGATTAATCGTATATGAGATGTATAATGTAAAATTATATCATTGGAAGCTTCTTTCACAAATGAATTTGACAATATACTTTATGTAAGTTTCATGTCATATCTTATTGCTCTAACATTTGGTCAAAGTTAGCCTCGAAAAATGCATTAGGCCTATATGGATGGAAGGGGGAGTAAATCTGTTAAGAGTAACCTGACACCCTCCAACTATTTGGTCGTTGTATTACAGAAATGTGTCTTCTTGCCATGTAGGGCCGTAGTGTGGCTTGAACCAAACACTCATCTAAGTTGGTTAAACTTGCATAACCTTAGGTGTGTCAACCTTTGGCAAAGTTAGTCGCAAACCAAACAACCCCTTAGTTTGTTAGGGCATCTTCAACATTGACCTGCAAATTTGCTGTGACACCTGTCCGCAGACTGGGGAAGGGGGAGTGAGGGAGTCCTGGACTAAGGGGTCCTCGGGCGTCAGACCTGTTAGCCATGGGCCGGACTGATGGGCTGTGAAGAACACGAAGACCGAAGACTGCACCCGTGTCCGGATGGGACTCTCCTTGGCGTGGAAGGCAAGCTTGGTGATCAAATATGTAGATTCCTTTATTTGTAACCGACCCTGTGTAACCCTGGATCCCCCCGATGTCTATATAAACCGGAGGACTTAGTCCGGAGAGAGACATTACCATAGTCACACAGGCTAGGCTTTTAGGGTTTAGCCATTACGATCTCGTGGTAGATCAACTCTTGTAATACTCATATTCATCAAGATCAATCAAGAAGGAAGTAGGGTTTTACCTCCATAGAGAGGGCCCGAACCTGGGTAAACATCATGTCCCCTGTCTCCTGTTACCATCGACCTTAGACACACAGTTCGGGACCCCCTACCCGAGATCCGCCGGTTTTGACACCGACATTGGTGCTTTCATTGAGAGTTCCACTGTGCTGTCCTCAAAAGGTTTGATGACCCCTTCAATCGTCAACAATGACGTTGTCCAAGGAGAAACTTTCCTCCCCGGACAGATCTTCATGTCCGGTGGGTTCGCACTGCGTGCCAACTCGTTTGGCCATCTGGAGTAGATCGACAGCTACGCCCCTGGCCATCAGGTCAGATTTGGGAGCTTGAACTACGTTGCGGACATCCATGGAGATTTGATCTTTGCCATATTCGAGACCGCAGCGACCGCTCCTGGTCACCTCGATGAACATGACCTAAATCTGTCATCAGACGACGTTCAGGAGATAGCTCCTATAACTGCTCTGGCCTTAGATCCGGAGCATACTTCGCCATCCAAGGACCGGAGGCTCAACCCCACCACGGAGGCCACAGATTCCCCGGTGTTGGAGCCACACATGGACTTAACCTCACATGATATCTGTGTCACCGGAACTCCGGACTCGTCTCTGGCTATAAGTTCCGAACCGTGTGAGTCCGCGGACGCCGAACTTGATCGCTTACCGATCTTCGAGTTCAGCGCCGCAGACATCTTCCAGCACTCGCCCTTGGGCGATGTGCTAAACTCATTAAAGAACCTGTCCTTGGCGGGGGACCCACAGCCGAACTATGTCCGGTTCAAACTAGGGGCTGGCGGTGGAGAATTTTGCTTCCCACCCGCCACCCACTTCATAGCCACGGTCGAGGATTTAACCGACATGCTTGATTACGACTCCAAAGACATCGACGGTACAAACGATGATGCTGATGAAGAGCAAGACCAAAATCTGCCATTTACTGGACGCTGGACGACCACTTCTTCGTACGATGTGTACATGGTGGATACATCCAAAACAACCAACGACGATGACAAAGAAAATCCAGTCGATAATAAACCTCCTAAGACATAGCAAAAACGCCGGCGCCCTTGGTGCCACTCTAAGTCACGTCGTTCCAAAGACAGCAATACTGGCACCGGAGAAAATAATACTCCGGACGATGCCAAAAACAATGAAGACCCTGTGGAGGTAACATCCGAACAGGAGGAACAAGAAAACGGGCAAGTCAGCCCGGACGAATAGGCCATGCCCAACGACTCGGAGGACGGCAGTTATCATCCGCTCTCCGAGGATGAGGAAAGCCTCAGCAACGAAGATTTCATCGTGCCTGGGGAACCTCTCGAGAAGGAGCGCTTCCAGCGCCAGCTAATAGCCACCGCAAGGAGCCTGAAAGAGAAGCAGCAATAGCTTCAAGATGACCAAGATCTGCTCGTCGACAGGTGGACTGATGTTCTGGCAGCCGAGGAATACGGCTTTAGATGCCCAGCCAAGAGTTACCCGAAGCGAAGGTTGCTACCTCCGTTCGATGAAGAGGCGCCGGGGCCTATACCTTCCTCACGTAATGCGTCCGATCGACCACTACACGGTCGGGATAGTGCGACGGACCGACCACCACGTGGCCGGGATAGAGCGGCTACTCAGGCCGAACATCAGCCTGCCCCACCGCAATGTAAAAATAGAGACAAAACAGTTCGGGGTCATACATATGACCTCCGGCAGACCCTGGATAATAGAGCAGGATATACCCGATCAATTTACGGATCGCGAGGACGTTCCTCGACTCGTGACGAGGGCTACCTATTCGAACGTGACAAACCTAGTCACGCCCGAGCCGACAACCGCAGACGGACTCCATCGGAGCTACATTGCGATGAGGCCAGATATAGAGGTGCCGCACACCCTCTTTGCTTCACTGATGAAGTAATGGATCACAAATTCCCCGAAGGGTTCAAACCCATGAATATTGAATCATACGACGGGACAACTGATCCCGTGGTATGGATCGAGGACTTTATCCTCCACATCCACATGGCCCGTGGAGATGACCTCCACGCTATCAAATACCTCCCACTAAAGCTTAAAGGACCATTTCGGCACTGGTTAAATAGCCTGCCTGAAAATTCTATTGGCATCTTGGAGGACTTGGAAGAGGCCTTCCTCGACAACTTCCAAGGTACATATGTCCGGCCACCAGACGCCGATGACTTGAGCCACATAGTTCAATAGCCTGGGGAGTCAGCCAGGAAGTTCTGGACTAGGTTCCTAACTAAAAAGAACCAGATCATCGACTGTCCAGATGTTGAAGCCCTAGCGGCCTTTAAACATAGCATCCGCGATGAATGGCTCGCCCGCCACCTCGGCCAAGAAAAGCCAAAATCCATGGCAGCCCTCACGGCACTCATGACCCGCTTTTGCGTGGGTGAGGATAGTTGGCTGGCTCGTAGTAAAAACACAGCCAATGAGGAAGGACCCTCCGAGGTCAGAAAAAGCAGCGGCAAGCTCCGGCGCAACACACACAAACACCGAAGCAATGGCGAAAATACCGATGACACTACAGTCAATGCCGGATTCAGCGGCCCCAAGTCCGGCCAGCGGAAGAAGCCGTACACAAGAAACAATCAGGGACCATCCATCCTGGACCGCATACTCGATCGCCCATGCCAGATACATGGCACCCCAGACAAACCAGCCAATCATACCAACAGAGATTGTTGGGTTTTTAAACAGGCCGGCAAATTAAACGCCGAGAACAGGGAAAAGGGATCGCAAAGTGAGGATGATGACGAGGAGCCCCGGCAACCGAACATAGGGGGACAAAAGAAGTTTCCCCCTCAAGTCAAAACAGTGAACATGATATATGCTACACACATCCCCAAAAGGGAGCGCAAGCGCGCACTAAGGGACGTCTACGCGATAGAGCCAGTCGCCCCAAAGTTCAACCCATGGTCGTCATTCCCGATCACCTTTGATCGCCAGGATCATCCGACTAGTATCCTTCATGGCGGCTCAGCCGCGCTAGTCCTCAAACCTATCATTGACGGATTTCACCTGACGCGCGTCCTTATGGACGGGGGTAGCAGCCTCAATCTGCTCTATCAGGACACAATGCGAAAAATGGGCATTAATCCATCACGGATCAAGCCCACAAAGACTACCTTCAAAGGAGTCATACCAGGTGTAGAGGCCCGTTGTACGGGCTCAATCACGCTAGAGGTTGTCTTCGGATCCTCTAGAGTCGACCTGCAGGCATGCAAGCTTGAGTATTCTATAGGAGGAGCTCGATGAAGATCTTGTCCTTTGTGTTGTTTTGTTCTAGTTGATCAGTAGTGGAGCCCAGTTGGGGTCGATCGGGGACCTTGTCGCATTTGGGGTTCTTCTTTTATTTTGGTTCCATAGTCGGACCTTGTGTGTATCTGGTTGATGTAATGCCTATTCATGTATTTGTGTGAAGTGGCGATTGTAAGCCAACTATGTATCTTTTCCCTTATTGTATTACATGGGTTGTTTGCGAAGATTACCTCACTTGCGACATTGCTTTCAATGCGGTTATGCCTCTAAGTCGTGCTTCGACACGTGGGAGATATAGCCACATCGAGGGTGTTACAAGTTGGTATCAGAGCCTTCCCCGACCTTAGGAGCCCCCACTGCTTGATCGTTATTAGCAGCCGTTGTTGAGTCTAGAAAAATGTTTTGAGTCATTTAGGAATTATATATCAGAGAGTTTAGGAATTGTTTTTACTCCCCAGTCTCCCTATCGCTCTGGTAAGGCATCCTGACGTAGAGTTTTGACTCTTCTCTTCTCAAATTTCACTAATTTTTTTTAGGATCACGCGGGTATCTAGGAATCGTTCCGATGGTTTTGTGACGAGAACATTGTCTTGGTGCCTCCTGTCAGGGGTTTTGTGGCAGTGTCCCGGGGAGTTGAGCTCCGAGGTGTTGTCGTCATAATTTTATCATTGCAGTTCTGGAATACCTGAGTTTAGTACGCCGACATCGAAAATCTCTTTTATGCAGTTCATTGGTGAGATAACCTCGACGCCACCCAGTACTGGGGCGGGAGTTCAGGAGTATTGCCATAACTTGTATAACGGATGCTTTTCGAAGGTTGAGGTAGATGATTTCCGAAGGTTTCTTGGTTATGTGTTGAAGGATGGATACAGCTGGATGTAGGATTTGTTAGTTTGGGTGAGATATTATGCTTCCCCTGTATCCCCAACACCTGATTGCATAACCGGAAAATTTCGGGAGTTTCATAAGTGGGAATTCAAGTAGCTCTTAGGATATCTTTCCGACAGATGTATGATATGAAATTGGGGTTCGGCGTCTAGTGGTCCGCCTATTCACGGTCGGTTTTACAGTGGTCTCATTGTGTCTTAAAGAGTCCTTGGCTATGCCGACTCAGGGACGCTTCGTATGTCATGTGCACTGCCTTGTACATGATGGTGTTGTACGATCGAGCCCGTGTAGGCCCCACCACGAAAACTTCGGACGAAATCTCTATCATATGTTTGTTCTGGCTTATCCTGCAAGCCAACCCTTTGTTTTTGTTTTGAGTTGTGGTATTCGAGTTGCTTCGAAGTCAAATGTTGATTCCATACCTTCTCTAAACGGTGTTCTCATATTCCTATGTGGATATTAATACTTCATGATAATCGATAGTGTCATGTCAATCCTTTTTAACCGGCGTGTCTCTCTTCAAGTGGATCCGATCATTTCAATATCAGCAAGATCAAGTATCAGTTCTTCTCAACGGTGTTGCCTTCATCCGTTCCAAGTTGACTTTGTTTTTTCCCACCCACCCACCCTTTTTCTTTAAGGACTCAGATTTCTTAATTGAGTATCCATCTTATTGATGTGAAGCCTTTCCATTCTTTTCCTTCAATGTTCGTATCCGGTGATTCTCATGAAGATACTAATGGAGCTTCTAGTTCATCATTCTTCGTTTCTTTTATCTTCTCCGGTGGTTTCAAGTCAAGCTTTGGTGATCTTACCCTTTCCCCATTTCAATGCCGTCTCATACCGGTGCACCTCATAATAATTCACTTCTCACTATTCAGTTGTTCCGGCATGCTCAAGCTTTCTCAAAAGGCTCGTCTTGTCATTCAAGATCCGTTCAACCTATTTCGAGGTGTTATCTCATTTAAGCCGTTTAATTCAACCGGTGCATTCTCTCTTTTAAATCATTTCAACGGTGTTTCTCTTGAGTGGGCCCTAACCCACAGGTCTTTTTTCCAGGATCTTACCTGACTCTTCTTATTTTTCCAGAGTTATTCTCAATTTCTTTTCGAAGTTTGACGTAAGAATGATTTATCATCAGTCAAATGTCTTTCTCCAAGATCTTCCAAATTGTTTTCATCATTGGTTCAACTTTTCTATTCTTCTTTATTCCGGAGTGTCTCAACAATTCACGGTGGTGTTACTCATTGTCTTTTCCAACTTTTGAAGACCGAAGAAGAGTTTCTCCTCAATCTTATCCGTTCTCTCAAAGATTCATGATGCTAGCCTTATGCCATCCTCTCATAATTGTTTTCGATCGTGAGAATTCTTTTCACCCATCTGAAGCAATTCAAGAGTCTCCTCAGTTTGATTATCCGGAGTCCATCAATTCAGGTTTATTCATTCTCAGCTTTTAGTGGTCATCCTCCAATCTTACCGGTGCATCATTCAAGTTTTCTCTTACCAGCTCGCGATCTCTTCGTTCTCATGTATCTAAATTCTCTCAAGCATCTTCGTTTATTTACTAATTCTTCCCGGTGTCTTCCTTATCTTTTCTTTGTTCATTTTTAATTCTTACGGTGGTTTGCTCAAGATTCTTCTTCCTTCATTTATCACATCAATTTATTCGTTGTTTCAATTCTTACGGTGGTTCGTTGAAGATCTTCCCAAGTTTGTGCTATATCTATCTTAATGCTCTCTACGAGAATAAGTAGTATGTCAAATCCGCTGCTTGTCATCAATTTAAATTGGTGAAGGATAAGCATAACGTAATTCCTATTCTTGTTCATCCAAGTGATTAATTCCTTATTCCGGAGGTTCACCAAATTCTCGGTTTCTATTGTTTCATCTTTTCTTTTCCGGAGTTCCAAGCTCTCTCAAATATATCATCTCGAAGATCCATCTAATCATTGCAAGGCTTCAATCTTATTCTTTTCATCATTTAATTATTTTTGGATCATTCTTTTATTTCTGGAGTTCTCATGAAGGTTCTACATGATGGTTCATCAAGGATTTATATTCCTTCTCGAAGTGTTCATCGAGATTCCTTTCAAAGGAGCTCAAGTATTCTTCATCTTGTAATCCGGAGTGCATTCTTTCTATCATATTATTGGAGGTGGTATTATTCCATTCTTGATAATTTCAGCTCATGTTTCATGATTCACATGTTGTCAAGGATGAGATATTTTAAATCCATCATTTTCTTCATTGGAATTATCTTGGGTTATATTTCACCTAAAGCTTTCCTTTAAGGATTGTCGCTCTCATGGTGTTTATCAATGATCCAATTTCTTCATTTTATCCTTTCCGGTGCGATATACTTTCTCGTCTCCTTGTTCATATCAATACAATTCTTTTCCCGTGAGTGGCAGGTTGTCACCTCATAATTTGAGATGTACTCCATAAGACCATATCAAGTTTATTCTTTCGTTGTTGGTTTTCCAATAACTCCGTTCGACCCTTCTCCTTAAGATGCCTTTTTCAAACTCTTTTGTGGCAGAAGTTGGCATTTTCTTCAACATTCTTTTATTTCAATTATCTATCTTCTATTTCTTTCTCCCGGAGGCATTGTGTTGCTGCTCTATTCAAACCTTCTTCTTGCTCTTGCCAAGAGCATGTTCTTTTCGTGCTTATCCATTTAACCGGAGGTGTGCCTTTTGGCTCAAGTTTTCTTCGCCTTATCAAGCTTTGCATCTCTTTTCAACCGGAGTGCGGTCTGAGATCTTTCTTACCCCTTGTTCCATTCATTCAATAGTTACGGAGGCAGTGTATTGTGATTTCATCAAGTATCTTCTCATCTTATCAAGTTCTTATTCAATTCCTTTTCTTTTCAATCGGAGTGTTGCCCGAAGTTGTTCTTCCTTGTTCCTCTTTTCTAACGGAGTGTTTTCAACTTCGTTCATCTCCGTCGTATTCTTTTCTCGAAATGGCTTAACCTTTGCAAGGTTCTTTGGTTTCACTCATTGGTCAAAGAAGCAACTTAGTTTTACCTCTTCTCTGTCTCTTCCGTTTTCTCTCCGGTGCCATTCTAGATCTCGGGACGAGATCCTCTAGTAGTGGTGGAGTGTTGTGACGCCCCGAGACCGATGTGCCAGGTGTCCTCCAGTTATTCGCTGTTGTGGCCTTGTCATTTGCTTGCGTGTTGCATCTTGCCATGTCATCATGTGCATTGCATCATCATGTTTTTCAAAACTTGCATTAGTCCGGGTCTCCCAGTTCCGTCCGTTGTCCGTTCTAAGCCGAGACACACTTGCACGCGCCCGCGGCATGTCCAAAATAGTATTTTATAAGTGGCCGGAAAATGTTCTCGGAATGGGATGAAAGTTGTCATGTGGTCTTATTATCATGTAGATAGACTGCCTGTCAAGTTTCATCGCATTCGGAGATCGTCTGTTGCCCCAACGGATAACTATAGCGGCAGTATAGCCGGTCTAACGTCGGACGTTTTCGATCTCCGAAAACTGTTGCTAGACATTCCCTCTCTTTTCCTCCCTAGACCGTCTTCACATTTCACTACACACCCTCATGCCCTACCTAACCCCTCTCGTCAGCCCGCGGCCCTCCTCGCACGCGCGTCCGAAAAGCTGTCCCGGACCCGACTCGGACTGTCGCCACCGTTGTGTCCGGAACATCCCCAAATATCTACAAAACGTCACCGTTTTCTTATTTGGACTCCCTAGCTATTTTATTCGCGACCGTCCGATTTTGATCGGAGGCTTCAGATAGTCCCTAACCAAAAATCCAATACTATAAATAACCAGTCAAACCCTAGCCTATCCTGTCCAATCCACCAATCCTCCTCCTCGCCACTGCCACTCTCTTCATCGGGATCCTCCCAGAGCCATCCACCCATTCCCAGTCGATCTCAACCAACTCCCTTGTTTTCAGCACCGGTCCAACATTCTCCTCCCCTCGATCCACCCAATCCTGCAACCTCCTCCTCCCGAGAGCCCTGGCCAGAGTACCACCGAGCAGAGCATCGGCCGACCCCAGCGCCTCGTCTCTTCGAACGAACCAGGGACGAACGCCTCGCCGTGCGCCCCTGCTCTTTCTTCTCTTTCCCTCTCTTCCTCCCTGACCCTTTTCTCGTGCCCGTGTCCTGCAGGAGCTCATCGCGCGCCGACCGTTCCGAGCTCAAATCCGCGACTCCCCTTGCCGGAGTTGAACCCAGGCACCTCCCCGCTACTCCCCGTGCCCTCGTTCCCAAGCTCCATCGAGAGGAGAGGAGCCCCCGCAAGCCACTGCTCCGCCGCTGCCCTCGTGCCCGTGCCCGTGCTCCTCCTGATCCAGATCGACCCCGCCGCCTCACGTCGCTGCTCCGGCCACCAGGCCTCGCCGGAGCTCCGACCTCGTCGGAGATGAGTAGTCGCCGCCCTATTTCCTCTCCTCCTCCCTCTGATTGTCTCTCCTGACCACTCACTCCCCTCTCCTGTTTCTCTCTGTCAGGGACCGAAGCATGGCCGCCGCCCGTTCAAGGACGCCGCCGCCCCATGGATCCTTCTCCGCCTGGAGCTTCTTCACCTGCATCCGCCCCCCCTCCGTCCAGATCCGCCGTCTCCGCCTCCCTTCCTTCGTCTCCGGCGAGCAGCCGTGCCACCGCGGCTCTGCTTCCTGTTGAGTAGTAGCGAGCGTGTCAATCGACGAGTCCTGCCCGTGTTGACCGAGCCTCGACCCCCTCCCTTTGCTTCGCTCGCGCGGCCCAGCGCCTCCTCTTCGCCCGTTGACCCCAGCTCAAGCCGACCCACTCCTCCACAGACTGTGCTTGGCCCGATGTGAGCAGCTCCTGTCCTTTCCTCTGATGGGCCAACCAGATCCGGCCCGTATCATTTTTTTACATAGAGTGTTTTCCTATTTTTTTCAGGGAGTTGCACTTTTGCAGATCAGCCCCTAAAATTCATGCATTTAATATCTCACAAACGAAGCATCACATGTAAAAACTTTGTATATGAAACTTGCTTAGTTTTTCATCTAGTTTCATAATATGTCTTTTTCATCCATGTTTAAAATGTTTAATATGCTGTTTGTTTAAATTTGCTTAAATAACATGCTAAAATGGTTTAATTCATAACTAAATAACCGTAACTCGGAATTTAATAAACTTTATATGTAAATGGGGTAGAAAAATGCCTAGTTTAACATGGTGGCATCACTTTGCATGTTTAACACCCCTAAAATTTTGTTCAGGGCAGAACAGTACCATAACCAAAATATGCATATGGGGATTTACCGGAATTGTTGTTCGTTGCTTCCGGCCTCATTTAAACTTGACTAGATAGATAGTTTTACTTTGCTTCACCTCTTGCCATGCTAACAACATTTAATATTGTTGGGTACATAAACGAGATCGAACTAAATAATTGTTGTGGTGTTTCGTCAATATGCAACTCATTGCATATTGAGCTCCACTTAATTTGTAGTATTGTTTGTGCACTTTGCCATGCCATGCTTCATTAAACCGGACATGCATCATACTTGATTGTGCATCATGCCATGTTTATGTGGTAGTTGTTTTACTATGTTGTTTGCTTCTTTCTGATGTTGCTTCTTCGGGTTGGTTCTGTTAACGTCGCGTTTGTGAGGACCCATTCGTCTACTTCCGTTTGTCTTCTTCATGGACTCGTTCTTCTTCCTTGCGGGATTTCAGGCAAGATGACCATACCCTCGAAATCACTTCTATCTTTGCTTGCTAGATGCTCGCTCTTTTGCTATGCCTATGCTGCGATACCTACCACTTGCTTATCATGCCTCCCATATTGTTGAACCAAGCCTCTAACCCA